>NC_090375.1:132578574-132774790 GCF_036365525.1 Heterodontus francisci | reverse complement strand
AAGAGTTCACCTACCTCGGCTCAACTTTCACCAGTAACCTGTCTCTCGGTGCAGAAATCAACAAGCGCATGGGAAGGGCGTCCAGACTGGCTAAGAGGATGTGGGAAAATGGCGCACTGACGCGGAACACAAAAGTCTGTATGTTTCAAGCCTATGTCCTCTGTACCCTGCTCTACGGCAACGAGGCCTGGACAACGTATGTCAGCCAAGAGCGATGTCTCAACTCATTCCATCTTCGCTGCCTCCGGAGAATCCTTGGCATCAGGTGGCAAGACCGTATCTCCAGCGCAGAAGTCCTCGAGGCGGCCAACATCCCCAGCATATACATCCTACTGAGCCAGCAGTGCTTGAGATGGCTTGGCCTTGTGAGCCGCATGGAAGATGGCAGGATCCCCGAGGACGCATTGTGCAGCGAGCTCGTCACTGGTATCTGACCCACCGGCCGTCCACGTCTCCGCTTTAAAGACGTCTGCAAACGCGACATGAAGTTCTGTGACATTGACCACAAGTCATGGAAGTCAGTTGCCAGCGATCGCCAGAGCTGGCAGACAGCTATGAAGGCGTGGCTAAAGAGTGGCGAGTGGAAGAGACTTAGCAGTTGACAGGAAAAAAGACAGAAGTGCAAGGAGAGAGCCAACTGTGTAACAGCCCCAACAACCAATTTTATCAGCAGCACCAGTGGAAGAGTCTGTCACTCTCCTAGAATTGGCCTTTATAGCCACTCCAGGCGCTGTTCCACAAAGCGCTGACCGCCTCTAGGCGCTTACCCATTGTCTCTCGAGACAAGGAGGCCTAAGAAGAAGAAGTTTAGCAATAATGGAGGAGTCGAGAGAAGTGGTGGTGAGGTGGAGCTGGGTGTCATCAGCAACCATGTGAAAACTAACTGTGCTTTCCGATGTCTCCGAGGGACAGCATATAGATGAGAAATAGGAGATCAAATAGTCGTTTGGTTGTACAGAACTTGAGAATTGCTGAAAATAGAGACATGTTGTCGAAGCTTTTCGTCTTGTACTCATCAGGAGAATACGCAAGAATAACCAATGTAAGGGAAAACAACAACTTGTACTACATGAGAAGAGAGTGCCGATTGGTTGGCAAGTGAACTCTGGTAGAAGCGTTGCCATGGAGAATGCACCAGTTTACGGTGACTGAGAGTTAACTGCCAAGCTTTGTTTGAAATTTGAGCCATTCACTGGTTCATTTCTCAGGGCAATGCCTTGATCAATCAGAGTTATGCTGCCTGGTGTGAAGACATGTGCTCCAGAATTAGCCGTGCCTCTAGCCAAGCTGTTCCTGTACAGCTACAACACTGGCATTTACCCGATATAGCAGAAAATTGCCCAGGTATATTCTGTCCACCAATAGCAGGGCAAATCCAATTCGGCCAATTACCACCCCATCAGTCTACTCTCCATCAGCAAAGTAATAGAAGGTGTTATTGATAATGCTATCAAGCGGCACTTATTCACCAATAATCTGCCTGCTGATGTCCAGTTTGTTACTGCGTGACCATTCAGCCCCAGACCTCATTACATTCTTGGTCCAAGCATGGACAAATGAACTGAATTCCAGAGATGAGGTGAGAGTGCTTGTTCTTGACATCAAGGCAATACTTGACCATGTGTGGCATCAAAGACCCCTTGTAAAATTGAAGTCGATGGGAATCAGGGAAAGTTCTTCACTGCCTGGAGTCTCACCTAGCACAAAGGAAGATAGTTATAGCTGTTGGAAATCAATCATCTCAGCCCCAATATATTATTGCAGGAGTTCCTCAGGGCAGTGTCCTAGGCACAACCATCTTCAGCTGCTTCATCAATTACCTTCCGTCCATCATGAGGTTAGAAGTGGGTGTGCAATCATCAACAAACATAGTGTTCAGTTCCATTCAAAGCTCCTCAGCTAATGAAGCAGTCTGTGCCCGCATGCAGCAAGACCTGGATAACATACAGGGTTGGGCTGATAAGTGCCAGGCAATGACCATCTGAACAAGAGTCTAACCACTTCCCCTTAACGTTCAATGATATTAACGTTGCCAAACCTGACTATCAACATCCTGGGGTCACTATTGACCAGAAACTTAACTGGACCAGCCAATGGCTGCATTGGCAGGACCGAGGCCGAGTATCCCCCAGCGAGTGGCACATCTGACTCCCCAAAAGCTTTTCACCATCTACAAGGCACATGCCAGGAGTGTAATGGAATACTGTCCACTTTCCTGGATGAGTGCAGTTCAACAACACTCAAGAAACTCGACACTATCCAGGGCAAGGCAGTCTGCTTAATTGGCATCTTAAACATTCATTCCCTTCACCATCAGCACATCATGGCTGCAGTGATTACCATCTACAAGATGCACTGTAGCAACTCGCCAAGACTGCTTTGACAGCACCTTTCAAACCTGCAACCTGTCTCAAAGAACAAGGGCAGCAAGCACATAGGAACATAACCACCTGCAAGTTCCCCTCCAAGTCACACACCAGCTTGATTTGGAAATATATCACTGTTCCTTCATCGTAGCTGGGTCAAAATCCTGAAACTCCCTACTTAACGGCACTATGGTGTACCTAAACCACATGGACTGCAGTGATTCAGAAGGCGGCTCACCACCACCTTCTCGAGCGCAATTAGGGATGGACACTAAATGCTGACCTAGCCAACAACTTCCACATCACATAAACAAGTAAAGAAAAATACAGAGGCAAATTCATTATTTAATATTTCTGCCAATTCACTCTCATTACCTGTTAGTTTATTGTGTGTATCCCTTAGTGGCCCTATCCCATCCTGATTTTTTTTCCTTTTACAAATACTGCAGATGCTGGAAATCTGAAATAAAAACAGAAAATGCTGCAAATACTCAGCAAGTCATGCTACATCTGTGGAGAGAGAAACCGAGTTAACATTTCAGGGTAATGACCTTCTGATGAAATAATTACTAACTGTTTCCCTGATATAAGTCAGATCAAGGTTAAATTGTATTAATTTTAAACAGACTATTTTCCCAGCCTTTTCCACGGAGCTCATTACTAGCTACTACTCAGAGCTGGCACCTGCAGAGAGTCATGACTGGCTGGATTGCAGTTGGGAATTGGGGGATTTGGTCAGGAATCGGAGTGCAAGGAATTCAGGAGTAACATTTTTGGGGAGTCAGAAATTGAGGGGGTCGGAATCAGGGGATTCGGGAATTGTGGAGAACTTGGGAATTCAGAGGTAGTGGGCATTAGGTGGGCAAGGCTGTGCATTGAAATCTGAGGAGGCTTGAGATTTGAAGGAGAATGGGGGTGGGGTGATTGAGGAATCGGGTAGACTGGGGGCTTGGGGGAGAAGGGGAGATTGGAATGGGGGCTCGGGAAAGATGGACACTGGGGAATGAGGGCATAAGGAGAGCTGGGGGCTTGGGGAAGAAATGGAGACTGAGGAATGGAGCTTGGGGGAAGAGATGGGCACGGTGAGAGCTGGGGAATGGGGTCTTGGGAGAGAGATGGAGACTGGGGAATGGGATTGATGAGAAAGGAGGAGACTGGGCAATGGAGGCTCAGTGGGAGAGTGGGGGAATTGGGCCTGAGGAGGAGAGGGGGTTAACAGGACTAGGAGCTTCTGAGGAGATATGGAGATTGGGAAATGAGGAAGAGTAACGGACTAGAGATCAGTGGATTGGGACTCAAATGTATAGAAGAATAGGGTTGAGGTGGGCTTGGGGGCCAGCATTTCCTGCAGAGGCATGAGTAGCACCCTAGTGAGTAGGAGCGGCACTGAGAGAGGAACAGCCAGTGAAGGGCTAAGTGAAACCTGGGTAAATAATGGAAGGTTGTTTCCATTGGTGAGTGAAGAACAAAAGGGGGAAAGTTCTTGAACTGAGGTCTATTAAACCATAGAGTCCTGAACCCCTTGTGGCTGTTGAGTTTTAAATTTAAAAGGGAAGTGGAAAATAAGAAATATAAAAGAATGGGGTTATAGGAGACATCGTCAGCACTAGGAGCCAGATGGTTTTTTCCTGAGCTGTAATTTCTATTATTCTATGAAAACCCTCCTTTATTAAGACTGAGCCCAGAGTATGTTTTAGAAATGTCGGTGCTGAGCTGAGTTTAGGACAAAGTGCCCTCTGAGAAGAGTGCCAAACACTGAGCCCACTGCCCATTGTGCAGTCTCTCGTTCAGGTGAGTCTGCACCACCCTGGTTTTGACATGTGAAGTCCAAGTACAGATCAGCTCTGACTGAGGTTCCCAGTTCAGAGATATCACCTTCACATGGAACCAGAATCCAAGAAGATAGGTAGACACATAGGCCGTGTTAAAAGTGGCATCAGCTAGAGCCTGACTGCATCTTGTGTAGTGCAGTTATGGTTTCAGTTTAAATATCACCAGGTGATTTGGTTACAGATAGAACTTCGGACTATTACACCTATGTCTGCCAATTACATATAGACTCAAGTCAGTTATTGTTTTAATATTGCTTATGAGAAGATTCTAACTATTACCAGAATTACTGTTAGTTATCAGTGCCATTTCAGTGAGTTACCATTAGTTACTGGTTAAACAAAGTTCCTCCTACCTCTGATTTCCATAGAAACATAGAAAGAGGCCATTTGGCCCATTGTGTCTGTGCCAGCCAAAAAAGAACTATCCTGAGAGATGACACTGATATTGGAGCGCCTGTCCTTCCACTGAATTTGCAGGACTTTGCAATGGTTGAGAGACTTCCACCTCCTGCTGAGCCTGTGACTGGCCACTCGTTATACAGGATTTTCTGCATCAGCCTATTCCTGCCAGCTCCATGAGTGGTCCCGAGGAGCCCTTGTCACAGGAGCCCTTGGAGCAGGCTTTCAGCTATCTCTTCAAGAACACCCTGAAGCAGATCCACACTGCCTACATCTGGGCTCCCCAGCCGGACATGCTGGCCATGTGTGTGTATTAGACCCCGTCCGTGTAGCGGAGCTTGGTCTCCAATCGTCTTGGCCATCCCTGCCATTGGACAAAGACCTTGCTTCACTCGGACCATGTGGTAGTCGGTGTGCAACGACCATCCCACATTAAAAGAACTCGCGCAGCATCTTACACCCCCTCAAAATGAACTTCGGGACCTGGAATATCAGGACTCTTATGGACAAGCCCAGCAGTGACAGACCTGAACGCCGTACCGTTATCCTAGTCCAAGAACTCCGCCGCTCCAACATTGATATCGCTGCCCTGACTGAGACATGGCAGGCAGGAGAAGGCCAGCTCAAGGAACAAGGTGGCAGATACACCAACTTCTGGAAAGGTAAACCAGAAGAAGAACGCCAACTCCATGGGTTTGGTTTCGCCATAAAAAATTAACTGGCTGACCATCTCAGCAAGCCCCCTCGTGGATTAAACGATAGGCTTATGACCCTCCGGCTCACTCTAGCCCAGAAACAGCATGTCACAGTCGCAGCGCGTATGCCCCAACCCTAGAAGCAACAGATGAGGCCAAAGAGGAATTCTACTCCAACTTTGATCATTTGCCGTCCCGTGTTCCCAAGCAAGACGAGCTGATCCTCCTCGGAGACTTCAATGCCTGAGTTGGGAGGGACACAAACCTTTGGAAAGGTGGGATTGGCAAGGAAGGTGTTGGAAGGGCTAACACCAACAGAGTCCTCCTTCTCACTAAATGCCTTGAATATGATCATCTTCACTATCAACCACACAGCTGTTATTTGTTTCATCTCAAACCTTTTTAATCATGCTCCCTACATTTTTAAGTCTAAGATATATACCACTAACAGCAAGGGACCCAGTACTGAGCCTTGCAGAACCCCACTGGAAATAGCCTTCCAGTCACAAAAAACCCTGTCGACCATAACTCTTTGCTTCCTGCCACTGAGCCAATTTTGGATCCAACTTGTCACTTTCCCTTGGATCCTATGAGCTTCTAATTTTCTGACCAACCTGCCAGATGGGACCTCGTCAAAGTCTTGCTAAAATCCATGTAGGCTACATCAAATGCACTACCCTCATTGACCCTCCTTGACCCTTCTTATTCTTTCCTCAAAAAATTTAATCATGTTAGTCAGACACGACCTTTGCTTAACAAATCCTTGCTGCCTTAATCCATGGCTTTCTAAATGATGATTTATACTGTCTCTCAGAATTTTTTCCAATAATTTGTCCACTACCCAAGACCAAGGTTAGGCTGACTGCCTTGTAATTATTCGGGCTATCCAATCCTCTTTAAACCAATGGTACAACATTAGCAGTTGTCTGGTACCATGCCTATACCCAGAAAGGATGGAAAATGAAGGTCAGAGCTTCTGCTATTTCTTCCCTTGTTTCCCTTAGCAGCCTGAGATACATTTCGTCTGAGCCTGGTAATTTATCCCCTTAACAATTTCTCCCTTTCTTTGTTTAACCCATCCAATATTTCACATTCCTCCTTCTTAACTACAATGTCTGCTTCATCGCTCTGTTGTGAAAACAGATGCAAAGTATTCATTAACAATCATTCCCATGTCTTCCACCTCCACACACAAGTTACCATTATGGTTTCAAATTGGCCCTTAGTTACCCTCTTCCTCATTATGTATTTGTAAAACATCTTTGAGTTTTCCTTGATTTTACTTGTCAATATTTTTTCGTGCCCTCTCTTTGTTTTCCCAATTTCCTTTTTAATTTCATCCCTGCACTTTCTACACTCCTCTAGGCTTTCTACACTATTGACATCTAAATAAGCTTTCTTTTTTGCCTCATCTTACTCTGTATGCTCTTTGATTTGTGAGTCCCACCTTCTTTTCTTTGTGGGAATGTATTTGTTCTGAACCCTCCTTAGCTCCTCCTTGAATGCCTCCCACTGTTCTGACACTGATTTACCTTCATGTAGCTGTTTCCAATCCACTTTCGCCAAATCCATCTCAACTTAGTGAAAGTGGCCTTTCCCTAATTTAACGCTTTAGGCTTGATCTGTCTTTATCATTTTCCATAACTACTCTAACTCTAACTGAATTATCATTACCATTAAAATGCTCTCCCACTGGTGCCCCTTCCACCTGCCTGAGTTCATTCCCTAAAACTAAGTCCAGAATTGCCCCTTCTCCCACTTGCAGCTCCCTGCTCAGACCACCGAGTTAAAAGGGCAGTTGCATCTCTATGGCATCTAGGAACCTGATACGAAAAGAAGGGCCCCACTGGCTTTGGATGGGTATCCCTGCTGCCTGCTCGGTAGAACAGTTTAAAATTGGAAAGTCAGCTCAAGGTGGCTCCAGGGTGGGCAAATAAGCTGTAGGTCCAAGCTCAGTGGGAACTCCTGTAAGTCTGCCCAAAGTTGGATTTTTATCACCAGTAGGAAACTTTAACCTAGTAATAGGGATTCAATTTCATGTCTCAGAGGTGAACCAGCAATGTGTTAACCACTGCAACACCTAGGGCTTCACGAAAGGTATCATTTACCTCAGAATAAACATTTCAAGTTAGTGTTTTTTTCAAACCTTTGAATTCAAAAATTGGGAGAGGTTATACTATGTATCAGTACTTTATGCAGAAATCTGAAGCCTAAATAAGAATTGTCGGGCTGATCGGTGGCGAACTTCAAAGATGGCGGGGTGCACACGCGGGATTTGCTCTGCGGAGGCGGCTCATTTACATGGATGAAGCAGACCGCCTCTTCCCCCCCCCCCCACTTCCCCAATGACATGGAGGGGGCATGTGCTCTGTCCCCGGCAACGGCGTCCTACGCCACCTCGCAGGTGCTGATGCCATTTTTAAAGGGCTTAGAGCCCTAAATGGAACTTAAATTTTTAAAGAATCATGGCATTTAAAAATATTAACAATTTAAAAAATCTTTCCAGCCTCTCTCCTAGCCCCCTGCCCCCAATAGCCTTGTATGTCATTCCTGCCCTTTTCCCCCACCCCAAAATGCTTGCTTTCAGTACATGACCTTTCCTGCCCCCCGCCACCACCCCCCAAAGTTCAAAAACTTTCACCTTTACCCCTTCCCGTCACCCCCTCAACCAATCAGGTGAGTTTTAGCCTGCTCCTCTCTTTCACACTGAGATACTTACAGCCTCCTCTCTCCCGACCAGTGTCCCGCATCAGATCTCTGGTCGGAGATCCAATGACGCGGGACGCCGAGCACCGACCATAATATCGGAGTGGGAGGGCCGTTGGGACGAGGTAAGTAATTATTCCTTCATTTTAATGTTCTAACATATTCAAAAGAATGTCCTGTCGCCGAGCGGTAATATGGGGCGGGGCCTTCCTGGCATCGAGGCCCATGCCGGACCTCTCCTGGAGGCTTTTTACAGCCCCTCCCCCGTCATGACCCCTAAGGTCGGGGGACTGGTAAAATTCAACCCGTCATGTCTGCGAAAAATCATCACTTCAAAACCTAATGTTTATAATGAAGGGGGAAGGGAGGTTAAATGTTTTGAACAATTCCTATTTAGGTAACTGATTTCTCCATAAAGTACTGGTTGACTGTGCCTTGCATGGTAGGAACAGGGAAGTTAATATTCTACCCTTTTAACTTCACACATGTCTTATTCTTATTGTGTACAAGGGATTAAAATCAGGCTAAGTCTTCATGTATAATCTCAAATAATTGTTTTCAAACTGCTTTTATAATTTTTTTTGCTGGGGGATTGTAAAACAGAATTAGTTTATGACTTTTGCAATCACTGCTACTTATTGTGATCTGATGGACAACCTTACTAGTGTTAAAAGCTGCAAGCCCCTCATCCACTTAGTTACTGCAGTATTTACTGCTGGAGAAGTGACTATGTAATATGTGACTTTTTTAGTTTTAAAATACTATTGACTTTCGATGATGTTTTTCATGTGTATATGAAGCCAGTTGCTGCTTGAGATGATGGGCGGCACAGTGGCGCAGTGGTTAGTACCGCAGCCTCACAGCTCCAATGACCCCAGGTTCGGTTCTGGGTACTGCCTGTGCAGAGTTTGCAAGTTCTCCCTGTGACCGCGAGGGTTTCCTCTGGGTGCTCCGCTTTCCTCCCACATGCCAAAGACTTGCAGGTCGATGGGTAAATTGGCCATTGTAAAAAAAAACAAATTGCCCCTAGTATAGGTAGGTGGTAGGAGAATTGAGGGAAGGTGGGGATGTGAGAGGGAAAATGGGATTCATGTAGGATTAATATAAATGGGTGGTTGATGGTCAGCACGGGCTGGGTGGGCCAAAGGGTCTGTTTCAGTGCTGTATCTCTCTATGACATGTAATGTCTCTCTGAAGGGCCACGAATCATGAGCGCCTATTTCCAACAACCAAGATCATTGCTGAATGCATTGTTGCTATTTGAATTGAGATCCTCTTTGTCTTTTCCAATTCCTGAAGAATCCTCACAAAAATTGAGATCTGCCAGAATTTGCCCAGTGTTCCAGTAGTGATGCTAAATGCTACACAAGCTGACCATATACTGTGTGCGTCAGTCACTAACAGTTCCTGAAAATTCATTTTTATAACTTGAACTGGTTGCAATAAATGACATTTCAGCTCACCAGCTATGAATTAGATTTAGTCACCTTTTAATAATTACATGTTGCTGTATCTGTTCTCAATCCTTAAATAGTTTTTTTTTTTGTTTGTTTCAGATATAGCTGTTAAGTGGATTTATCATGATAGCAACAGGAGGGCTTCTTCGTATTTCAGCCAGGAGACAAGATTCCTTTCGATCGCGTAATCGTGCTAATAAGCACAAAAGGAAAGCAAAAAAGAAATGCAAGAGCGATGTGGTGGTAGTCAAAGGCAAATTGAAGCTATTCTCCATTTCTGGACTGATTGCTGCATTTGGAATCCTGGTGCTGTTAGTAGGGATAGCAATGACAGTGATGGGCTACTGGCCTAAGGGCACTGACGTTTTTAAGACTATTAAGGTCCAATCTTATAATACTACCAATAGCACTAGTTTAGAGACAACAACACTAGAGATTATTTCTAATTTTTTAGCAAGCTACTTGCATTCTGAAAAGCTGAAGGTTATAGGGCCCCTTATTATGGGAATTGGTATATTTTTGTTTATCTGTGCCAATACAGTTCTTCATGAAAACAGAGACAAGAAAACCAAGATAATTAATATACGAGACATCTACTCTACAGTTATAGACGTACACAATTTGAGGACAAAGGATTGTGGGCCCTTTAATGGTTTTGTCAACTATGTGCAGTCCAAAAGCATGGATAATCTCAAATCTTCTGATTCTTTTTGTGCAGCAATGTTGGCCAAAAGTACCTGGCGGACACCTGTTGGTAATACTGTAAAGCCTATGGATCCAAAAGAAAATGTTGGTAAAAAGCACTGCGATTTTGTAGCAAACTTGCAGCCGCAAATCCCCAAAGATAGAAAGACATTCTCTGATACTGTGTACAGTATTTGCAGAGACAGAATCAGAATGAATGACAGAACCCAAATGCCCCAAATGTGTGGAGCTAAGTCAATTGTCACTTCTTCCATTAGTGCATTCACACTGCCTGTCATCAAACTGAACAACTGTGTCCTGGAAGAGGGTAATGCCAGATATGGGAAAAATGGGAATGAAGCACAAACTTCAGAAAAGTGTAATGAAACTCAACGAGCATTTGACCATTTTGCCTCTGATCAGATTGGAACTGTTGAGTCAATTTCAGCAGATATAACTGTAAGCAGTGATCACCTTGGAGATAATAAGCAGGACATAGAAACAGAGACTTCAGATACCTCATGGTTAAATGCTAACCAGTTGGTATCTAACAAAAGCTTACAAAATCCCTCTCTCCAAATGTCCCAGGTTTCGTCTGTTCCATTTCAGAGAACAGGATCCAATCTTTCTCTCCACACTTTGTCAACTCACTCTAAACTTATGAATCTTGACGACTATCCTTCCATGTCCATGATGAAGAGTGAAGGGATAGATCCAAGCTGCGCACATTTAGATTGCACCAACAGTGAGGACTACATAATGTTAGGTGATAAGAACACTTTTGAGTCTACTGTTGTGCTACCAGAAGCCATAGACAAGTCTGGCGATGATTGTACAGAGAATCTTAATAAAGATATCATCCAAGAAAGCATAAAGCCAAGCAATGAACAAAAGGTGAATAAACCTCAGAGGTGTGTGCAGAGACAGTATACAAAAAGAGAGAAGTTGCTAATCATTTCTGGTTCTCACAATACCCTAAAAATAGACAATGATGAAATTGATAGTAATCAGTAATAATATAATCATGCATAGTTGGGTTCAGACACACAAAAAATACAGTGAAAACTGTAACGAATGAAAAGAATGTGACTTTTCTGTAGTTTTTGATTACTGAATGTCAGTCAAGCTCCAAAGACTCCTAGATTATTGTGGAACTAACCATCCAGTTTCTTTAGTTGCTTCCAAGTGTAAATGCCTCAGCCATTAGGTGGCGATTGTTTATCTCAGTTAAACACTAAGTGAGAGTTTTTAATATAATATTTATTTGTAAACAGCTTGTAAACATTGAAAATTCTGTCATCCTAGGATTGTAAGTTTACAGTCTTGAACCATCAAAATGAGATTAACTTGTACTGAATTCTATATTCTGATTAAATTAAAGGATATATAGACATCTTGTATTAGCATATAATACACTAATCCACACATAAATGTGATATTGAAAAGCTTTGTGTCATTTCATAAATATAAGAAATAATTTGCATTGTGGTAGTAATAGAGGTCTAATCAAGTAATAGTTATTTCTGTAATCTTGAATTATGCCTCACTGCCTGTGTTCTCTAAATTGTAACCTATCGTTTAGATTCTAGAATTATATCTTTCTCATTTGCTTCCTCCTGTACAGCAGACTTCACACATTTTTATCACAGTTGTCTGTATTTCCAATGGACTTGGGCCAGAATTGATAAATACAGGATATGTGTCTACATTCCATACCTTGTTACGTATACTTGCCCTCTTCACAATTTGTGTCACCACAGTCAGTTGATTTTAAGAAAATCATTTAGCCTGTCATGTACACTTCTGTAAACCAAGTGTACACGAGTCATTATGTATTTGCCTGGAATTAGATTGAAGAATATTGTTAGTGGGGTAGATGGTCTCTTGAATAGGAGAGTAAGGCAGCTGTAATTATATTACATATGGTCCTGTTAGTTCAAAAAGGAAAGAAATCAGGGCCTGTGAACGATAGGCCAATACTAGTAAGTTTAACTTCAGCAGTCAGGAAGATATTGGAAAGCTTTATATGCAATAATATAAAACCAAAATCCAGAGGGTACCACACTTACTGAGGGTACTAGTAAAGCTTTAGAAGGTTGCCTCACTACCATAATTATTACTTCAAATTAAAGGCAACTAGTAGATGAAAGAGGTCCAGGAGGGATATTGTTTATTTGGATGTACAGAAAACCTCTGACAAACCTTTGCATGTATGGCTATTGTTTTTTTTTAAAAAAGCCTTGTATTATTTTGGAAATAGAAGAATAGATTTAGTTGGTCAGAATTGTATAAATTGAATAATTATTGATGGGAAGGGTTCAGATTGGAGCCTAGTGACATTTTTTTCTTCCTCAGGATTCTATGCCGGTTGTTTATTAATTGTACAACTAAATTTGCAATGATAAGAAAATGTATACATTCTGCTATTAAAAAGATTAGTAGTTTGCAATCTGATTTAGGTAAATAATTTGTCTTATAAATGGTAAAAATCTGGCGATGTGCTGTGGTATGCCATTGGAGCCAGCCAAACCAAGGCATGTCTATTCAATACATTAAATTAGAGCAGGAAAGGGAATTGAATGTAGTCACTGACGAGCCATGAAAAGTTCTTAAAATTACAGCTAGGTAATATAGCTCAAATCTAAGGGCTCTGTACTTACAATTTATACTGTTTAGGTTAATCTGCATGTGGCATATTGTATTCAGTTTTCATACAGACATTTGTTAATCAATATTGAAGCTCTGGACAGACTGCAGAGAGCAATATAAATGAAACCTAAAATTGGATTGGCTTCGAGAGTTAGCTATTCATTTTGAGAAACGTTGACTCAGTGAAGATACGAATAACACATTTAAATCTATGAAAGAATTGGATATTGTAGATTTGAATCAGATATTTGGGAGATGAAATTGGTCTCTGGCAAAAGCATGGAACAGACAATAATCAGCAACCCATTTTAACCGCACCTGTTTTGCACTTTGCTGAAGACCAATTTCAACCCCTTGAAATCATTAGCTAGCAGGCTTGCATATGAAACTCATTGGTAATTAATCAACTTAGATTCCAGGAACTTTTATTTTTGCCGAGGTTGTTGCCCTTTGGAACCGATTACCAGTGAATTTGGTAAATGGGGACATTCTACAGTCCTTTTTAAGATGGGGCTTGAGGAGGATGTTGGGAAGTGTTATGGTTGTGTCGTTCATTTCAGTTCACCTATCAAAATGTCATCAGTAACCATGGTCTGCTGGAGTTTTCTTTGATTGCTTTATTATTTCCTGGATGTGGCAGTTTAATTTCACCTTCAAAAGATACCATTCTTAGTGATGGGGAGGTTGCTGCACAAAACTCGCCATCCAGTGGTCATGGTGAGTATTGATCCTCTTTTCTCATCTGTCTCGTCATAGTCTGTATAATCTAACAGTCAAGAGTTCTGCCCTACCCATTTAATCTAAAGGGGTGGTATACATAAATATGCCCAAGAATCACAAACAAACAAGATAAGCAAGCTAATTAAACAAAACTTCAATATTTATATCTCACTTTGGACTGCTACCCTTGACAGATAATATTCTCTGGACCCAGCAGCATAGGAACCATACTATTCTGGAGAATATCTGACCACCATAGTATATATCCCAATAATTTTCAGTCCTGTTTCCAATTTGCCCATCTTTTGAAAGAGTTAATCAACAGTATCAATTGTGTTAACTGGAGGTAGATCCCACAAATCCAGCTTTCACTTACTGCCTTCTCTGAAATGTGTCTTCTGTTAGAATAATTATTAAGTTATCATCTTTTTCCACTATGGGCCCAAAATTTGATGTTTGCCAAATTGAATTCAACTCTAACAGCAAATGAAAAGCGGTTCAACTTTTTACAGCTTGTTCTGCTTCAACTCTGTTTTCTGTCGAACAGAAGATCCAATACATGAAAGCAATATTACTTCTTAATCCATGTTTGGTAAAGTATGTTACATGACAATTAGGGAACAGCTCTGAACTAGAACTGCTAAATATCAATGTCGAACAGGTAAATGCTTCAAACATGTAAATTTCTTGATTATCTGTAAAATACCAGTCTGTCTAAACTAATTCAGCACATACCAAAAAAAAACCTCTTATTGCTTGATTTGGTTGAAGAATACTTAGAACATAATTCACAGTGATACAGTAACATTCAGAAACTCATTGTTCTGATTGATTACAACCATCATTTCTATTGAGTTCTAAATACTTGTCAACTATTTTATAATGAGCCACTGTTGCAGTTGATTTGTCCAGTTTTCATGCCAAGCATGCATACTAATTGGAACATTCTCACTTTTAATAGTAACACAATTTTGACCTGGTAGTATTTTTTGTTATTCCTTTCTGCATAAAATGTTCATGTACATATATATGTTTCTACTTTTATCACACCAACCAAGTGTTCTGCACATATTTAATCCCAATAAATCAGGTGTTCAAAAAATGCATTCAGTTGTTGGTTCTAAGCAGAATTACCCTTAGTACTTTGCACCATTTGAGGCCATGTCTTCCCTGCAATTTCTATGAAATTCCAGCAAATTAATGTAAAAGCATAGCAGTATTGAAAAGGGAATGAATATTTATCTAGAGTTATGAAACCATTGTCCTTACAACAGCAAATGTTAAACAGTGTCTTGAAACTGAAGGCACAGGGCATCAACATTACTCACATCAACACTCATGTTGGGAATGAAACATAAACAGATTGTATTTTGAGTTTTACAAAGCTTAATTAAAGATAAAATCAAAAGCTTCATCACGAGTTGAGAGGTAAAGGTGAGACACTCAATTTTTGAAAGTCAATATTTGATTTTTATTGATTCACAACTCTTTATTGAAGAGCAATACTACAAGTCACAATGCAGTACAATACCACTGTGTACAAATGATTTTATAACAAGCATTCTCTTGCATTATACAATATAGCTACTTTAATATTTCAGAAATTTCCTAATTCTTCAATCACTTGACCTCTACCAATTTATAAATTCACTGTAGAAACTATAAATTTCACAATAAGTAAACCTTCATCTGCACAGAATCTAATCATTAGTAATTTTATATTCACAACCTTGACCCTTACCAAATGCGCAAACATTATATACATGCATGAAATTAATTACCAACATCTTTCTACTCTTCAAGATACATCTGAAAGCAAACAAACCAAGAACATAAATATATTGTAAAAGAAATACGGGGAATGAGAAGGATTAGAGGGAACATGAGGAAAAACCTATTTACCCAGAGGATGGTGGGTGTCTGGAATTCACTGCCAGGAATGGTGGTAGAGGCAGAAACACTCAATTCTTTTAAAAGGTACCTGGACATGCACCTGAAATGCTGTAATCTGCAAGGCTATGGACCAGGTGCTGGAAGGTGGGATTAGATTGAACGACTAGTTTTTTTTCAGCCAGCACAGGCATAATGGGCTGAATGTCCTCCTTCTGTGCTGTAAGTTTTCTATGGTTCTATGGAATATTTATTGAAATTTTGCCTAAAATTGCAGAGGGAAAAATATACTTGGAACATTTAAAAAAAAAACTCTTATGCCCCAGAAATTACAACATGGTTTACCAGAGGGTGAGTATTTAACATTGTTTTGAAATCCCTCTCTAGATTATTTAAGTGAAAGTATTATCATGTTGAACAATAAATGAGTTAATGTCTCTGACAAAATCACAGAGGGAGATGTCAGATGAACATGTTACGGAAGGTGGGAGTTGAAAGGGATGATTTCTCCTTTTTCACCTCTCAATTGATCGAAGACGGCGTTTAAAAAATGTTCACCCCCTGAGCGTTTTAATGGTCAATAAACAGACAAATGACAGGTTTTCTCATAAGTTTAAAGAAAGATAATTATACAAGATCCAAAAACATACACAACTTCACCTATTCTCTCACACATACACATGAAAAGGTAACATGCATTTAGGTCTGATGGCTTAAAAATGTCCTCTGCTTAACTTGTGTTTCTTCGGGATGAAGACTTTAAATGGTGCAGGCCTGTATTCTTTTCTCTTGTTCACTGAAGAAAGACTTGGGAGGTTTAGGAAGACTGATAGGCTGCTGCAGACTGTTTTCGTTATATTCCAGCCAAAGGTCATTGGCGACGTCCTGGTCTGATTTCTCAGGTAGGGAATTCAAGCCAAACTCCAATCGCTGCCTAGATGTAGTTCAAAGATGGTGTTCTTAGGCAGGGTTCTGTTTCTTCATTGGCAGAGGTGGATCTCTCTCTTCTCTGGAATGTAACTTTATTAAGCTCCTTATTGGAAATCTGGTTTCTGACAGAGAAATTCTGGTCACCTCTTTGTTCTCAAAACTGGTGCCTGGTTGTTGAGGCTGTTGTTTTCAAATCCTCTCTGGCCACAGGAGAAGTGCCAGAGGACTGGAGGACAGTGAATGTGGTACCATTATTCAAGAAGGGTAGTAGGGATAAACCAGGTAATTACAGGCCAGTGAGTCTAACTTCAGTGGGAGGGAAACTATTGGAAAAATTCTGAGGGACAGGATTAATCTCCACTTGGAGAGGCAGGGATTAATCAAGGATAGTCAGCATAGCTTTGTCAGGGGGAGATCATATCTAACCAATTTGATTGAGTTTTTCGAAGAGGTGACTAGGTGTGTAGATGAGGGTAAAGTAGTTGATGTAGTCTACACGGACTTCAGTAAGGCTTTTGATAAGGTCCTGCATGGGAGATTGGTCAAGAAGGTAAGAGCCCATGGGATCTAGGGCAATTTGGCAAATTGGATCCAAAATTGGCAGGAGCAGAGGGTGATGGTCGAAGGTTGTCTTTGCGAGTGGAAGCCTGTGACCAGTGGTGTACCGCTGGGACCCTTGCTGTTTGTAGTGCACATTAATGATTTAGACAAGAATATAGGAGATATGATCAGTAAGTTCGCAGATGACCCGAAAATTGGTGGTGTCATAAATAGTGAGGAGGAAAACCTTAGATTACAGGACGATATAGATGGGCTGGTAAGATGGGCAGAGCAGTGGCAAATGGAATTTAATCTTGAGAAGTGAGAGATAATACATTTTGGGAGGACTAACAAGTCAAGAGAATATACAATGGATGGTAGGACCATAGGAAGTACAGATGGTCAGAGGGACCTTGGGGTACCTGTCCATAGATCACTGAAGGCAGCAGCACAGGTAGATAAAGTGGTTAGAAAGGCATATGGGATACTTGCCTTTATTAGCCGAGGTATAGAATATAAAAGCAGGGAGTTTATGATGGAGCTGCACAGAATGCTAGTTCGGCCACAGCTGGAGTACTGTGTACAGTTCTGGTCACCACACTATAGGAAGGATGTGATTGCACTGGAGAGGGTGCAGAGGAGATTCACCAGGATGTTGCCCGGGCTGCAGCATTTCAGCTATGAGGAGAGACTGGATAGTCTAGGGTTGTTTTCCTTAGACCAGAGAAGGCTGAGGGGGGCCTGATTGAGGCATACAAAATTATGAGGGGGGTAGATAGGAAGAAACTTTTTCCCCTTAGCAGAGGGGTCAATAATCAGGGGGCATAGATTTAAAGTAAGGAGCAGGAGGTTTAGAGGGGATTTGAGGAAAAATGTTTTCACCCAGAGGATGGGGGGTTGGAATCTGGAACACACTGCCGAAGGGGTGGTAGAGGTAGGAACGCTCACAACATTTAAGAATTATTTAGATGACCACTTGAAATACCATAGCATACAAGGCTACGGGCCAAGTGCTGGAAAATGGGATTAGAATAGATAAGCTTGATGGCCGGCACAGACACAGTGGACTGAAGGGTCTGTTTCTGTGCTGTATGACTGCATGACAATGGGGTCTGGGGTGTCACTCATCTTCATTCCATCTTGATAAAGGAGATTTTTTCACACCCATTTTCTTAAGTTTGAATTTGGAGTCACCAGGTCTGCAATGCCATTGTTAACCCAATTCACTGGCGAGGGCGGCACAGTGGTTAGCACCGCAGCCTCACAGCTCCAGGGACCCGGGTTCGATTCGGGTACTGCCTGTGTGGAGTTTGCAAGTTCTCCCTGTGTCTGCGTGGGTTTTCTCCGGGTGCTCCGGTTTCCTCCCACAAGCCAAAAGACTTGCAGGTTGATAGGTAAATTGGCCATTATAAATTGTCACTAGTATAGGTAGGTGGTAGGGAAATATAGGGACAGGTGGGGATGTTTGGTAGGAATATGGGATTAGTGTAGGATTAGTATAAATGGGTGGTTGATGTTCAGCACAGACTCGGTGGGCCGAAGGGCCTGTTTCAGTGCTGTATCTCTAATCTAATCTAATCTAAAAATAGCCATTAACACAGAATGTGTCATTTTACATTTTAATGTCTTCTCCAAGACTTATCCAGATATGAAGATTAGCTCAAGGTTTTTGCAGTTTCCATGTGTTTTAGCAGTTTCCATGTGTTTTAGCATTGCAGAGTAAGGTCACATGACCTCTTGACTGTTTTGTAGGAAAAGTGTCTGTTTTGGGTTTGTTTCATAAGTTCATTTATATAATTTATAATTTCTCCTTGCATGAGGGTGACTATATTAAATATTTATATTACCAAACAGCAAAACCTCAGGGTTAGGTTTTTTCACTTCTCAAAAGTAAACTATTTTTCATATTTGTTCATGGGATATTGGTGCTGTTGGCAAGGCTAGCATTTATTACCCATCCTAATTGCCTTTGAGAAGGTGATGGTGAATCACTACTTTGAACCAGTGTGGCATAGGTACTCCTACTGTGCGATTAGGTGGGGAGTTCCAGGATTTTGACCCAGCAACCATGAAGGAACAGTGATATATTTCCAAGTCAGGATGGTGTGTGACTTGGAGTGGAACTTGCAGGTGGTGTTCCCATATGCCTACTGTCCTTGTCCTTCTAGGTAGGACAGGTCAAGGGTTTGGGAGACGCTGTCTAAGAAGCCTTGGCCAGTTGCGGCAATGCATCACGTAGACGATGCACAAGGCAATGGCAGTGTGCTGGTGGTGGAGGGAGTGAATGTTTAAGGTGGTGGATGGGGTGCCAATCAAGTGGGCTACTTTGTCCTGGATGGTATCAAGCTTCTTGAATGTTATGACCAAGGCGGGAGGAGTATACTGTTAATTCAGTCCCATTTTTCCACAGGTCACAACATACCAATTGTTATGAAAGTGACTGTTAAAAATATTTTTTTACAAGGAATCCATAGTTAAGCTAAATAAATGTGGATGATGTTTTTGTTGTTTTAAAAGGAAGTTATCAAGGGGACCGTGAAGGAACCGGATTGGCAACAGTGTTGTTATTTGTCAAATGGCTCAGGCTAAGATGAGCAGAAGCTCTGGCAACGGGCAGAAAAGTAAGAAGCACTCCTTTGCTTGCGCAGAACACCTGGGTGGGCAAAGAACAGCCAAGCTGATTTGGTTGTTACGCAGTGCATGTATTTTAACTTCTGGAGGAAGAGACTAGATTCTTGCTGCATGCTTTTTAAAAGTCACGTGCTACTGAAGTGTCAAAAAAGGACAGAAGAATGAGAGAATTCTAATAAAGAACAGAAGACTACAACCCAGCTCGTTTTCTCGCAATTCCCTAAAAGACTCTGAAGTACACTGAATTTGTCTTGTTTCCTGTATTTCAAGAAGGCTTACTAAATTACATTTCAATGCCACCTGAAGAGTGCTAATTCTGGAAGATTCTGTCTACATGTGCTCGGAGGTTGGGCTGTGTGCCAGTTTGGTGTCGTGTGTCTCATCTATTTTTCAGCGGTGGGCAAGTGATCTGCCCGGGTGTGTGTGTTTTTTTTTGCGAACCTGCTTCCACCTCGCCCGGGGATCCGTTCTGTATTTTATGGGTCCCCAGGCTTTAATTGGTCCGAGGTAGGACTTCCACACACTTGAGGGACGAAGTTCCACCTCATTGAGCTGTCAGCCAATCAGCGGGCTGGCAGCTCTTAGTCCCAGCAGTGCCACCAGGAGCGGTGGCCACTGCTGGGACTGCAGCCCAGCTGACCAGAGAAGACGACATGGAGCCGGGACTTAAGGTAAGTTTTGGTTGCCGCGCCGGAGGTAATCGGTTGGGGCCGCCAAGGCAAGGGTGGTCGGATGGGGGTGGGAGGGGAAGGGGACATGTTGGCTGTTGGGGGTGGTTGGGGTAGCGGGGGCGACCCTCCATCGTGCACCCTGTGCCTGATCATCAGGGCCCCTCCCCGGGACGATCAGCAGCCGCTTGGTATTTCCAAGCGGTTTCTCTGGGTCCTCGGCCACCCATTTGCCATGTTTAAAATCCGCGTGGAGGCGGCAAAGGCCCTTAAGTGGCTACTTAAGTCTACAGATTACAGCATGTGCTGTTTAACATGTATGTAGTCCTGTGCTGTAGCAGCACCATGTCAGAGTAATGATAGCACAGAAGGAGGCCATTCGCCCCATCAATTCTATGCCGGCTCTGAGAGCAATCCAGTCAGTCCCATCCTCTCCCCATAGTCCTGCAAGTTTATTTCCCTCTTGTGCCCATCCCGTTTCCTTTTAAAATCATTGATCATCTCTACTTCCACCACTTTCATAGGCAGTGAGTTCCTCATCATTACCACACACAGCATAAAAAATTCTTCTTCACATCCTCCCTCTATTACTTGCCCTAAACCTCAAGTCCATATCGCCTAGACCTTGTACTATCAGCTAATGCGAACAGCTTTTCTTTGTCTAACTTATCTAAACCTATTGTAATTTTATGCACCTCTATCAAATCTCCCCTCAATTTCCTTTGCTCCAAGGAGAACAACCCCAGCTTCTCCAACCTAACCTTGTAGCTAAAATCCCTCATCCCTGGAACCATTCTAGAAAATCTCCTCTGCATCCTCTCAAGGATCCTTACATCCTTCCTAAAGAAAGAGTGGCAACCAGAACTGGGCACAATACTCTAGTTGTGACCTAACCAGAGCTTTATAGAGGTTCAGCATAACTTCCCAGCTTTTGGAATCAATACTTCTATTTATGAAGCCCAAGATTTGCTAACTATTCTCTCAATATGTCCTGCCACCTTCAAAGATCAATGCAAAGGAACCCCTACATCCCTCCATGCATATACACACTTCAGAAAAATGGTCTTTTATGTTGTCTCTCCCTATCCCTTCTGCCACTTGTCTGCCCACTCTGCAAGCCTATTTGTATCATCCTCACTGTTTGCCACATCTCCAAGTTTGGTATCATTGACAAATGTTTAAATTTTATTCTGCATTGCAATATCCAAGTCATTTATAGAACAAAGAACAGTACAGCACAGGAACAGGCCATTCGGCCCTCCAAGCCTGCGCCGATCTTGATGCCTGTCAAAACTAAAACCTTCTGCACTTCCAGGGACCATATCCCTCTATTCCCATCCTATTCATGTATTTGTCAAGATGCCTCTTAAACGTCGCTATCGTAGCTGCTTCCACCATCTTCCCCAGCAGCAAGTCCCAGGCACTCCCCACCCTCTGTGTAAAGAACTTGCCTCGCACATCCCCTCTAAACTTTGCCCCTCGCACCTTAAACCTATGTCCCCTAGTAACTGACTCTTCCACCCTGGGAAAAAGCTTCTGACTATCCACTCTGTCCGTGCCACTCAACTTTGTAAACCTCTATCATGTTGCCCCTCCACCTCCGTCGTTCCAGTGAAAACAATCCGAGTTTATCCAACCTCTCCTCATAGCTAATGCCCTCCAGACCAGGCAACATCCTGGTAAACCTCTTCGGTACCCTCTCCAAAGCCTCCACGTCCTTCTGGTAGTGTGGCAACCAGAATTGCACGCAATATTCCAAGTGTGGCCTAACTAAGGTTCTGTACAGCTGCAGCATGACTTGCCAGTTTTTATACTCTATGCCCCGACCGATGAAGGCAAGCATGCCGTATGCCTTCTTGACTACCTTATCCACCTGCGTTGCCACTTTGTGACCTGTGGATCTGTACGCCCAGATCTCTCTGCTGGTCAATACTCCTAAGGGTTCTGCCATTTACTGTATACTTCCCACCTGTATTAGATCTTCTAAAATGCATTACCTCACATTTGTCCGGATTAAACACCATCTGCCATTTCTTCGCCCAAGTCTCCAACCGATCTATATCCTGCTGTATCCTCTGACAATCCTCATCACTATCCACAACTCCACCAACCTTTGTGTTGTCCGCTAACTTACTAATCAGACCAGCTACATTTTCCTCCAAATCATTTATATATAATACAAACAGCAAAGGTCCCAGCACTGATCCCTGCAGAACACCACTCGTCACAGCCCTCCATTCAGAAAAGCACCCTTCCACTGCTACCCTCTGTCTTCTATGACCGAGCCAGTTCTGTATCCATCTTGCCAGCTCCCCTCTGATCCTGTGTGACTTCACCTTTTGTACCAGTCTGCCATGAGGGACCTTGTCAAAGGCTTTACTGAAGTCCATATAGACAGCATCCACTGCCCTTCCTTCATCAATCATCTTTGTCACTTCCTCAAAAAGCTCAATCAAGTTAGTTAGTGAGACATGACTTCCCCTTCACAAAACCACGTTGACTCTCGCTAATAAGTTCATTTGTTTCCAAATGGGAGTAAATCCTGTCCCGAAGAATCCTCTCTAATAATTTCCCTACCACTGACGTAAGGCTCACTGGCCTATAATTTCCTGGATTATCCTTGCTACCCTTCTTAAACAAAGGAACAACTTTGGCTATTCTCCAGTCCTCTGGGACCTCACCTGTAGTCAATGAGGATACAAAGATTTCAGTCAAGGCCCCAGCAATTTCTTCCCTTGCCTCCCTCAGTATTCTGGAGTAGATCCCATCAGGCCCTGGGGACGTATCTACCTTAATGCTTTGCAAGACGCCCAACACCTCCTGCTTTTTGATAACGACATGACCCAGACTATCTACACTCCCTTCCCTAGACTCATCATCCACCAAGTCCTTCTCTTTGGTGAATACTGACGCAAAGTACTCATTTAGTACCTCTCCCATTTCCTCTGGCTCCACACATAGATTCCCTCCTCTGTCCTTGAGTGGGCCAACCCTTTCCCTGCTTACCATCTTGCTCTTTATATATGTATAAAAAGCCTTGGGATTCTCCTTAATCCCTTATGCCAATGACTTTTCATGGCCCCTTTTAGCCCTCCTGACTCCTTGCTTAAGCATGGGACAAATCCAACTTCATGAATAGCTTGGATCCCACCAACTTCGCAAAAAATCTTGAGAGGTAGTGGATACTGCTCATCATCCACTGCCTGGTTGGTTGTGACTTTGTAGTTCCCCCACAGCCTCACTTTGTCTGACTTGGGCACTTTTATAATTGGGGTTGCCCAATCACTGATTAGTTTTCACTAGCACACCATTTCTCTCTAGCATCCTTTGTTCCTCCTCAGCCTGGGTTTTGAGAGCATAAGGAACTTGCCTGGCCTTACAGTACACTAGTTTTGCATCAGACTTAATTTGGGGGTGTGCTTTCACACCATTATACCTTCATAGCTATCCTCAAAAGCTTCTTTTAGCTATTCAATAGCTGACCAAGCTTCTTGGCTATCTCAACTTGGGAAAGCATGCTTCCAGTCTAACTTCAGCTTACGAAGCTGGTCTTTGTCCAGTAGCGTTGGTTTGTTGACATATTTCACTACAACAATGGCTAACTTGAGGGTCTTGGCCTTATATTGGACATTGCACTCCATTTGTCCAGACATTTCTAAGTGTAAGTTTTCAACTGAACTGAACTCTCAGTGGTACGGAGTTTGCTGAATTTGCTCTCATATGTGTCTCTACTCATAATGAAGCATTCTGCAGCCATAACAATTCGTATGTTGTAGTGTTGATTTACCAACCCCTTTGTACAAAAGTCTGGCATGAGTGATTGCTAGTGGCATAAATGCTGTACAGCCCTAACTCCTCTCAGCTTAAGCACTCTAACTTCACTTCAAGCTTGTGAATTCCACCTTTGTTATGCCACTGCTTTCCATTACTACGAGAAAGAGTTCGATTTCCTGCTTTGGCCATCGCTTGGCAAGCACAGTTGCAATATGGCCTTTCTTTTTGCAATTGAAGCATTTGACATTTCTGTACTGACATGCTTGTGCGGTGTGGTTGTAATTACAGCAACAGGACACTAAACTTTTATCAACAGCACTCTTCTGATCAGGGTCCCGCTTTAGACTTGGCAGAAGCCTTTTGATAGTGGATAGAAGCTGTATTAGTCACTTGCATAGGATGAAATTCTTGAGCATTCTTTGATGCCTCTGCAACGGTAAAAGTAATCTTACACACTCGCTCAAACTTTAGATTTTTTGTATTTACTAACTTCGACTAGATTCTTTCATCCACCAATCCACACAAGAATCTGTCTCGTAATGCACAGTTTAAGAATGTACCAAAATTGCAATATAATGATAAATTCTTCAGTGCCACAATATGCTTACCAACTGTTCTGCTATTTCTCTGGTTTCAAATTTGTAGCTTTCCACTATCTCTCGTGGCTTAGAATTAAAATGTTCCTCCAGCTTGGTGATGATTATTTTGAATGGCCCATCTTTTAACTTGATAGCATGCCACACACTTACAGGCCAATTACCATCAACAAAATTGCTTTCTGGTGCTCAAGAATTACCTTATTCTGATTCTGGGCCTCTTCATTTTCACCTTTAAGTTCTAATACAGTATGAGCTCTGAAGACCATGTCCATTCTTTCAATATATGAACCGAATTATTCTCGAGCTCTATCATACATTCCTAGCCTTCCAATGTATCCCATGGGCACAGCTATTTTGTCCCATTTTCAAATGTAACAGTTGACCCAGTTAACATTTTACTGTGGCTGTTTGTAACAGTGCTACAGCAGCTAAGTCAGCCTAATCAGAACAAAATCAAGGCCAGTGTAGTTGGTAGTTGAATCAGATGGGCACGATAAGACTCTGCAGAATCCATGCAACTGAGTGCAGCCACACATTTTCAGAAACAATGAGGCTCAACACAATCTAATCCAAAATCTTCATCTTAGCAGGTAGGTCACTGGGAGCTACCCCATTTTGTTCATCACAGTCTCTACTGCTGTTTGCTGCAAAAAGTTTTGAAATTTAATCTAATTTCATCACCAACATCTGTTATATATTGGGACCAACTTGTCAGGAAAAGCAGTCGGCAAGATGGCCAGATCATATTTAATGATGTCATCACACATCGGGCATGCTTATAGCATAGAAACTGTGGTCGAGGCAGAAAACCTCCTAACATTGAGCAAGTATTTGGATATGCATTGAAGTGCTGCAACCTACAAGGCTAACTAGGGTAACAAGAGCCAATTCCCATAAAATTAAAATTTTTATATTGCTTACGAGATCAACTGATGCACTGAATCAGAAAGTATAGCAGACCGGAACTTGTAACAGATGCATTATAAAGGCTCATTTGTTTGCCTGATTTTCTTGCTGTTTAAAAAAAAATCATGAAATCATGCCAGTTCAACTTCAGGTTGGGTAGAATGAAGCATGCTCACAGTCAGCTGTGTATTTTTATTTTATCTTGACTTTTTTCCATTTTTTCCTATACATGGTTGTATTGCAAGCACAAGCTACCACTTTTTAAACAAACTCAAAAAGTCATATAATAATGAACTTTAATAGTATGATAAACTACAGCAATCACCTATTTTGCATCAGAAATAAGAGTCCTATCTTCAAGGATAATCTAGAATCTAGATTTGAATAATTAAAAAGTAATAAGACTATTTTCCTTATAACTGAAATACCATAAATGCAGACAATTTTCCATGGTTTTACTAAGACAAAAACAGTGCTTTTTGCTTCACTAAATCGATGCTTTGTAAGTTTAAAAAAAATTGAACAGGGCACCAACAAAGTGTGGGATCAACTGCATTCAAGCTGTTAAGTTAAATGGTTAATGATACCTGTACATTCATTATGTCCTCCTCCTAACACCCATTAGAAAGGAATAGCTCCTGGGTGGATATTAATCCACAATTAGACACTAATATAGTCCTCAATTATCTACTGCTATGTAGAAACAAAGTCTGTTATGCAATGGAAGTCCAAACTGGTTCCAGCAATTAGTTACCTCTGTGCAAGAAATCAGATTGGTCTTGTCATCCTTTAACTATACAGCCATATTTGTATTATATTCCTTTCGACATAAAGCTTCATTTTGCTCTGAACTATTTCAAATCAATTAAGTTGGACATTCTCCTGCATGCATTTTGCCCTTTTGCTTTTCCTTCCCTCTTCAGGGCCCATGTCAAAGTATTAAATTTGTTACTGTTAAACTGAGCAGAGTCTAGCAATTCCCAAGATTTTTAAAACCTGACTATTACTCAAATAATTCTGAAATTTCATTGAAATTACAAATTAGCTCAATCATAATTACAAATTATAGGTTAGTTACATTTCAGTATCTTGCATGATCAATGTACATTGAGCTTTTTAAAATTCATGCCAGACAAGATCAGCATTTTCCGTTCTCCACCACCCTCAAAAGAATAATTTCAATGACTGCATAATCTACTGAAAGGTCTTTCTGCCAGACTACTTTAGCTCCACCAGTAACAAGGGCTTTCACATTCCATGCAAGTCACCATGCTAAGCTTCAATTTAATTTTTAATTGTGGTACTAGATAATTACATAACCTCTCCAACTAGTTTTGAAAACAATTTCAAATACCAAACTCAGTTTATAAAAGCTCACTAAAAAAAACTAAAATCTGAAACCGCTTAAAGAATAAAAAGCAATGTTTCCTATTACGGAATCTACATTCAAAAAGAAATGTTTAACATTAAACTGTTACTGGATCAGGAAACACCTTGCTTGATCATTGGCTTCCCATATATCAATAGCATTGTATGAGAACATTGAATTGTAAAAAAATGCACATTTAGAGTAAGTGATTATAATGCATTTTAGGAATTTAGCTCAAGTGAAGTAATTACCTTTACTTTTAGACTTTTGCTGCATAATCTTCCATTAACTAAAGTATTGATGAAATAGTCTGTACATTTTTTGTAATTGCCATCTCTTTTCAGGCTCAGTGAAGTTGGTGAGCCTGTGAGTTGATGAGATGTTTTACTTTGATAAATCCCATTATTTAAATACAAATATACACAGTCACTTCAAAACCTGTTAACAGAAAACCATTTCCAATTATTTCAGAATGACTTCCAAGTTACAGACTTTGGTCCATGCAACATTAAGCACCCTTTACTGAACTGTGCTTCTAAAAAAAAAAAAATTCCAACCCAGATTTGGTTGTTTTATTTTTCATTTTATGGTGCATCGCAGAAGTCACAAATATCTTTTATTTTCTTTTTGCAGTATCAAAAGCTTTTACTCCCTTGTATGATCTGCACCCAGACCAAAAAAAAAACACCATCAATACTTTTGGAAAGAAAAACGTATGGTAAAATATTGGGTTGATCTATGCACAAAATGATACGTAGCAATTTTAGAGGTACTTTCATCCTCCTGGTGCTATCAGCAATGCCTATGATTAATTATAGTTTAAGTAAGATTAATTATGATTGAGCTCCTATAAAAGCTAGGAAGCATAAAATATGTAACTTATTCATTCTTTTCTGTCCCAGAAACAAAGTTTCTCTGCATTCTGTCGGTCACCTCAAATAAGTTACCTATATGTTGCATTTAGCTAGAAACAAAAAAAAGCATTAATGCATACAATATGCAGAGGTTGGGGACTGAAAAAATTGAAGATTATTAACAATGTCTTGCCTAGACCATTGATACCAAGTTCTAGTTTACTGTCAAGTTCTCCAGCAGTTGCAACCACAATGCATTTATATTGCATTATTTATACCTTGCATAAGTGGGTCAATGTTAGTACATGGATATCAGGAAGGAACAGTGATTTTCCCCATTATCCTGGAGAAAAAGCAGTAGGGTAATATTAATTGCACATATATTGGTTGAATTATGTCTCTTCAGTACTTTAAAGCATTTCTGCAGGAGAAAAGAATATGTATCAATATGTAGAAAACCTTATCTGGTATTGTATTTGTTGGATTGCCAAATATGTCCATTTGCCAAGTAGGTTTGAAGACATTAACCATTTGAACATATGGTGGGCTAATAATTGTAAGGCAGTCATTTAAGTGTCAGCTTTGGCTCAGTGGTGGCACTTGAGCCAGAGTCAGAAGGTAGTTGATTCAAGGCTCCCTCCAGAAATTTAAGTACATAATTTAGCCTGATACTTCAGTGCAACACTGAACGTGTTCTACATGGTTGGAGGTGGCATCTCTTGGATGAGACGTTAAACAGAGACCCAGTCTTCCCTCTAGCATAGATGGACAGTGCCATGGAACCTACTTAGAGCAGGGGAGTTCTAACCAGTTTACTGGCCAATATTTAGCCCTCAAACAAAATTATTGAATTAAAAAAACATTAGTCATTATCTCATTTCTGTTTGTGAGACTGTGCTGTGTGCAAATTGGAATTATCTTTTCACAAATTACAACAAATAACTACACTTCAAAAGTGCACCATTGTCTATGAAATGCTTTGGGACATTTCAAGGTCATGCAATGTTATATAAATACAAAGTTCTTACTAACAATTAGTATTTATTCACTCGCACTTTTGGTATCTCAGCTATAGCCCAATTGTCTGAAAGGCTGCTTTGTTGCTATAGTCTGTAAATGCAACATGTCCTGTTCAGCCCTCCACAATGTTATGGTGGTATCATGGCAGAGTTTTGAAAAGTACAAGTAAAATGTATTTGCTTACTGCAACAATTCTTTTTGTTACAGTAATACAGGCCTTTTTATTGCATTTCATTTTCAGGCAGTTAACTAGTTATTATACTTATTAATTAGAATATCTAGGAAAAGACAAAATAAAAACAAAGTGGGTATACAAAATCTTAGAGATTTTCAGGCAACTGATGTGAAACTTTGGGTATCCAATTTCTTCCTGGTGGATTGTGGGAACAGCGCAGCGTCTCTGCTATTGATAATATTCCCAGTGGCGGAAAAGCAAGCAAGCTCATGCTGGACAGAATATCCTCCCTCCAACACCCTTCCTGTAATATTCAGATATTTTGACAGGATGCACCTACAGGATTACAAGTATGAGTCAGAACATTGACCAAGTCAGCAATATTCTGACTCAGTCCAGCTATGTTCCTGTTCAGTTCTGCAAAGCCGGACTGAACAGACCTCTCCAACTGCTCCATTCCAAACTGCACAATGCACTTGAGCTCTTGCATTCCAGTTTGTGTTGCAGACAATCCAGACTGGGCAGAACCTTTTCCAGATTCTGTCGCAATGGCAGATGGCAGCAGATCCAGACTATTTTGTATTGTAACCCGAGTGGCCTCTAGACTAGACTGGATAGTTCCTTTTAAATCCACTAAATCATCATGAATTGTGTCAAATCCCTCTTTCTGCACATGCAAAAACCTGGTTCTGAGGGGATGATTCACTTCCGTGAAAGCATCATGAGGCAATGGGCTTCTTGGAGGACTTTGCATACTTCCTTGCTGATCTGTAGGCTCTACGGCTGACAGTTCTATCAGGTGGGGTGCAGAGGCCTTGCATTCTTCTTGAAGGTCTTCTGACTCAAAAGACTTTCCTGGCTCCACCTGCTGATCTGTAGGCTGTATGGCAGATAGTTCTGTCAGCTGGGGTGCAGAGGCCTTGCATTCTTCTTGAAGGTCTTCTGACTCAAAAGACTTTCCTGGCTCCACCTGCTGATCTGTAGGCTCTATGGCAGATAGTTCTGTCAGCTGGGGTGCAGAGGCCTTGCATTCTTCTTGAAGGTCTTCTGACTCAAAAGACTTTCCTGGCTCCACCTGCTGATCTGTAGGCTCTATGGCAGATAGTTCTGTCAGCTGGGGTGCAGAGGCCTTGCATTCTTCTTGAAGGTCTTCTGACTCAAAAGACTTTCCTGGCTCCACCTGCTTTGTTGATCCTTCTAGAGACCCAAGCGTTCTGGTTACTCCTGAATTCCCTAAAGGGAAATTGGAAGAATATGGTATAATCAGTCCTGTTGGAGAAAGAAAGCTGCATTAACAAACAGCAGCTTGAAGCATGGAAAACAATTTTGTGTTTACCTCAAGCCATATTGAGATTATCTTGGCTTTAAAAGTTTTTTGCCCAAGCCATATAACATTGTTGATATCAAACTAGTTTTCCATTGCATTACTGTTAAATTATAGAATATGAAATTATGTAACCAATATAATTTAATACATACATAATTTATGCATTTACTATTAGATAAAGCATAAAGAGATAGTTAACTTTATGGAAAGCTTTACAACTCAGAGACCATGGAAATGTACAAAGCTTCCTAGGAGTACATTTCATATCTTTCCACTTGCTATTTATTTTGCTCCTGATCGGTTTACAATATGACTTTTTTCCAAAAAAACCTTTTGGTCGATAGATCTCCAATCACGTTCTGTACATTTTACCAGACTATGGTCTCTCATGCTTACACAGAGGAAGCAGAGCCAGAATGTCGCTCACACTGCGGTATTGGCTTGTGTACAAGAATGGAAAAACATATATGAGCACATGAAGACTGTTATATTCATCGGAAGATAAGGGGTCTTAAGGTCTACCAGCAATGTTTGGGAGGTCAACAGAAGCCTGTGTCAGTGACTGGCCCACAAAGAGAAATAGACACTCCCACTTCGGCTGGCCTCAGATTAAAGGCTCAATGCAGGAAACCATTGACAGGTTGAGATAGAGGATCTGGATCGGCGCAGGCTTGGAGGGCCGAAGGGCCTGTTCCTGTGCTGTAATTTTCTTTGTTCTTTGTTACATTCTTAGGTGACGAAGTTATGAGAGGCATGGACAGAGTGAATAGTCAGAAGCTTTTTCCCAGGGTGGAAGAGTCAGTTACTAGGGGACATAGGTTTAAGGTGCGAGGGGCAAAGTTTAGAGGGGATGTGCGAGGCAAGTTCTTTACACAGAGGGTGGTGAGTGCCTGGAACTTGCTGCCAGGGGAGGTGGTGGAAGCAGATACGATAGCAACGTTTAAGAGACATCTTGACAAATATATGAATAGGATGGGAATAGAGGGATATGGACCCCGGAAGTGCAGAAGGTTTTAGTTTCGGCAGGCATCAAGATCGGCGTAGGCTTGGTGGGCGAATGGCCTGTTCCTGTGCTGTACTGTTCTTTGTATGGGCAAATTTATGAAAGCAGGAGAAACAGGGACTATTTATAGGAATGACTAGCACCGTTGAACCCAGAATACCTAAAAGGTAGGCCTGAAATTTGTAACATTCTCCTTTGATACCACAAAAGGGAATGTAGTAGCAGGGACATCTGCATGAATGGTTTCAATTTGAGGAGATAACAATTTTCATGAGTTCTTCACACTCGATATTAGAAGATGGAATAGGGTTTGAGGAGATAGTTCAAAGAGAAAACAGAAGCCCTGGGATGTCCTTAATCTCCAGCATATTTCTAGATAAGAAGGATTTGGCTGCAGACAGCTGGACATAACAATCTTCGACATGGTACAGGTAAATTTGGCAATAACAAGACAAGTTGTACAATTGAGTTAGCAATCAGAGTTTATTCTGAAACTCAATTATATAAAAACTTAGTTCCATGACAAATTTTTTTAAAATTTCAACATCAGAACTCATTAGATTAGCTTGAAGAGGTTTATTTCCAGTTTCATTAACTATCTTCCTGCTGAAGGCATTGATTCATTACTGAATTATGATTTTACAAATGCATCATTTAATGTATCTCACCCAGTTGGGTATTATTTATATTGGCATCAATGAGCCATTTGTTTCTGGAAGACCTGACAGCTGAGCACAATTCAGTCTTCACCCAGAAGTTCACATTTACATTTCCAGAAGGAATGCTGGATTACAAGCAGGAACCCTGGCATATTTTCTGTTCTCTTACCTGGGCATATTAAGGTGAATTATAGCACCCTACCTTGATTCCAGCCAGAGGTCAGCTAGCTCAGCTACTCACTGAATAAACTCTTGGCCACAATTCAGCTCTATATGCCCAATTCTCTTTGGATCCTGTATAAACACTGGTTTTGAAGCCACTACACTGGTCTGAGCATCCTCTGGTAATTGTTGCAACCTAAATCCTTTTCTCCTAGTGCCATCTACAGACAAAGTGGAGAATTTGATGGAAAGCATCTCTGCAATGCAGCAAAGATATCCAAGACCACCAGCTTCAATAAGCTTAGTGAAACCTTGTGCCTCCCCCACCCCCCCAAAAAAAAAAAAGAAATTCTCATGCAAGAGTAATATGGTTGTCAGTTGACAGTTCTTCAGTAGCGCTATTTTCTGCCATGCCTTCATAAAGCTGAAGGTGATCTTATTTCACTTTCTTAGATATGTCAAAGTTTGCCAAATTAAATAGCACTCCGAGTCTTCCTACAGAATTGCCTATATTTAAATTAACCCATTCCAGCTATTCTTCCTCCTTAAACCTTACCACATTCCGCTTTCCATTTGTATGCTCAATTTATTTTAAAAAGCAAAGACAGCTGTATGATTACACAAACTCATTTCTGAAGATGAATCTTTGTCTAACATTTGCTTCCAAGCTATATCTTTTACTTGCTGTGTTATTTTTCTTTTCCTTTCTATATGGAGTTCTTTCCATAATGGTAAATGTCCCCTTTTTTGAGGCCATAATAAACTAGTATTTTGGTTTCATATAAAAAGCCCGAAAGCCTCCTTTCTCTTCCTGGTAGTGCTCACTCTGTCAACAGCAATCAAGATAGTTTTCACTTTTCAAGCATTCTTCATTTACTGAAAAGGATGAGTTCATTTCCTCAGCCTGACCAGGTTCTTTATTAGTTGCTAGTTTTTCCACTTGTTCACTATTTAACTGTCCTGACATTTCTTTTTACCATTTCCACATGTCTATTCAAGAGATTATCTGCAAACTGCAAATCACTCACTCCTATGTAATTAAGCAAAATATCTGCTAACTTTTCTTCTGTTGTCACATCAGTAGTTAGAACCATCACAAACTGGACATGTATCTTAGTTATTCAACTTGGTCTCGAGAAATTTTATGCCATTGTTTACTCAGTCACTTGTAATCATTGCTTCATCAGCATCTACTATCCCATTTTGCCTGCTCTAGCTGTACTTGTATCTTCCAAACTCTTAACTTTCCTGGATGCATCATCACACTGGCACTGTAATTTTAACAACCTCACCCTTTCTGCTCACATGGTCTTCTAAAATCGGAGTGCTATTCATTGTTTGAATTATTGCATTCTTTATTGCAGAATTAAACTTGCATATTCTTATTTTTGCAGAAGAAAAAATCATATAGCTTTCATTTGGTCAGTTATGGGATCACCATACTTACCTACATTTATCGAGCTCTCACAATGGTAATAACCAGAAGGCTGTTTTTTCTTGCGCATTGAGCAGAGATCAATACGTGTAAACACTTCTGTGCCAAAGACAGCACTTACATATTCCTTGTAGAGTTCTGGGCAGATTTTTCGAAATCCCTGAAATAGTAAACAGCAAGAAAGCCTTAGCTCCATGATAGATCTATTGCTCAGAATTGGTGCAACAGTACTGGAGTACCAGAAATAGTCTAACATGAACAAAAAAACCCAGATAATTCATTAAAGCAATCTAAATTTAGTTTGACCACATTGATAAGTTACATTGCTTCCTGAATGCTGGTCATCCCGCATTGATTTGTAAATCTTGGATCATGCCATCAACATTAAGTACGCTCTACACTTATTACAGTTTAAAACATTCCAGAGAACATCGTGTTACCTCAACCAAGTGTCTGTTCCATGTAAGTCCAGATAGCAATTTTTTTTTTTTTTTTTTTTTTAAGTACATATCAGAGCCAGAATACATAGCTTAAATGATTTACATAGTTCACTAATGAAAGATTTTGATGAAATTATTTTAAAACAAAAAGCTGGAATGGTAAGGGTATCTTCCAAATACTGATAAAAAGATCTCCTACTCCCGGAGCATAATTTAAGGAGACAGAGAAGCAAGACAGAGGGAATATCTTGCATTTGGAGCAGTAACATGGGAGATCTACTAGCTTTCTAAAAAATGCATCCTACACATACATTCATCATTCCAGATTATTCTACAAGTAAATCAGTGGCTCCTACGTACATTGCTGAAAGTATAGTTATCCATTGTAAAAACATACCGCTCATGAATACCATTTTAATTACTTACATGATAACATCTCACAATGTGCTTGTTAAAATAATTAAAAGAAAATGTTTGTATTTTTGACTGTACTACTTTATAAATGCACACAGTTGTGTGTGAATGAAAGCAGGTTGACATAGGGCAGAAACTCCAATCATAAACTGTGCTTCTCTTTCCTGAAACTACTTGTTTGAATATCTCCAAATCAACCTTTAATCCCTGCTATAGTCCATGCAAAGTGACAAGTGTCACCATGACTGTGGCCAGAGGACATTATCCCTCTTCATCCACTCTACAGTCTTTGAGATGATCAGCATATCATCCTGATCCAACACCTCTCCATGTCCAGCTGAGTGGGAATGCCCTTACTTGATATCATTCCTACATCTGACTGTAGCCAGTGTATCTCCAACAGCAGCTTCTTTTCTGGTCCCGGCATTATTCTATATGAAAATCGACCAAGGATCTATTCTTGGACCGTTTCTCTACCACAACAAATAGCTGCCCCTTAGCAACTGGATCCTCAGATTCTGAGACTATATCTTGTCCATCACAAAGCCCGCCTACTTCCAGTTCTAACATTGCCAGTCTCCGTCCTGACTTAGCCTGCAGAAAACCAGATCCATGTCAGAAAAGGGTGTTGGAGGCAGTTTCAACTGTAACTTTCAAAAACAAATTTGAAATATATTTGAAAGTGAAAAATCTGCAGAGGTATGGGGAAAGAGCAGGGAAGTGGGACTAAGTGGATAGCTTTTCAAAAAGCTAGCACAGACATGGTGGGGAAATAGTGACCTTCTGTGCTGCAAGATTCTATGAACGTCACCTTCAGTCTTCAACTATTCCAATAGTCTACTGGCAGGCACTTCATCCCCTCTAAACTTCAGAAACTCCACTGCCATACTTTATCAGCAAAACGTCTTGCTCACCCATCATCCCACCTTCTCTGAACTACATTAGCCCCTGGTCTCCCAAATGTCTGAAATTTTAAAAATCCCTCATGGATTCAACTTTCTAATTTTCTGTAGCTTCCTCCAGCCCTACAACCTTGCTCCCTCCAAAATTCTTGTGTTCCTCTCTGTCTTCGTATTCCTCTCCCTTTGCACCACTGTTAGCAACCATGACCTCAGCCACCTAGGCCCCATACTCTGATATTCCTTCCCTAAACCCCTCCACCTCACAACTCCCTCCTGAACACCTAATGCTTTGAACAAGCTGTTGGTCACCCTTCCTAATTGTTCCTTTCTTAGCTTGCCATTTTTTAAAATTAATCCCCTGTGCAGTGACAAAACAATTTTTCTACATTAGAACTGTTGTATAAATACAAGTTATTGTTGAATAAATATAAAATTTAATGTAAAGAAGGTAGATGTGAAAAGTCAGGTTATATATATTATGTAAATTTACAGATTTCATATTAATCTAAAGTTTTGGAAGGAAATCTCAAGGAAGGTTCTTGGCACAAAGGCACTTTCAGAATAGAACAGCACATCAGTCACACTATTGTGAAACAAAAAATTCTGTTGTTTCTACAGAGGTCTCAGTGCATAAAGAATTATGAGAGCACACCCATATCTCCACCTCAACATAAAGTATATTTTCCATTAGTGTATATTTTGATAAATTTTTGTCATTTTAATCTCTATTTTTCTGGCCTGTGGTTAAAAGACAGGTGCATTGCTTGCTCCCAACTGCCTTTGAAATGCTTATATCTTGCCATCAGGATAAACAACAGGCTTTTTAAACAACACTCGCTGCAGATTTTAACTTTCTTCCACTGAGAGATACCAACCTCAGAATCTTGTCATTTAACATTGTTCAGATGATGTATAGAGGGGAGTGCAATTTCTACTTGCATCAATTGAGTGCATTAATATGCAATGCCAAGCCATATCTTTCAGAACTAGTTTTATATTTGTTTTGCACGTTAAACATTGGTACTTCTAACATTTTCCAAACCTTGGTCCCCAGTTTCCATACCTCTCTTCCAACAATTTACTTCAACAGTTATCACTCTCCCTAAAGACCATACAAATTTCTAAGAGAATCTGTTAGTTTTAAAATATCAAACCATTGCCTATCCCATTTGTTAAATGGAGAGGCACTTCTGTGGAAATTTTTGTAATTCATCCATAGATTGCAAGACAGCTATCAACCTTCCCAGGAGCCAATGCACAAAAAACAATAGCTTCCTTCCAATTCTACCAATGAAATCAGTGAACTTGTTTGACAGTAATTTGTTGGCGAGGGATTAATATGGCAGCATTCCACTTAAACTGGTTTGGAGAAGGAAATTTATGTGAAAAATAAAGTTATGCATGCAGTTCTTTTTTTGAAACGAGAAGGATTTTAAGCTTATATAAATAGTAAGCTCATGTTATGAACAATCTTGGTTACCAGAAAGTCTTGTGACTTGTATTCTCCAGTAGGCAAAGCATTGTTTCATATGCATTTTCAAACATTAGTTTCACCTGTATTAAGAACCTGCATAAAATAGAACTGATAGACCGCATTTTAGAGTAAATATTTTTATCTTCAGGATACTGATCAGGCTGGGGCTCACGCCTTGTGCCACCCTTTTCCTTTGTCAAAGGTGCAGGCTAAGATTTTGGACCGCAGCTTGAACATTTGTTCTTAAACATTTGATTATAACTTTCATCTTGCTTTTCGGAGAAATGAATGTCCTTTATTCATCACCTTGTGCTGACAATACACCACACAAGTACCAGGTAATGATGATCTCCAACAGGAGAATCTAACCACCACCCCCTCCATTGACATTCAACAGCATTACCATTGCCGAATCCAACAACAGCCTGAGGTTATCATTGACCAGAAACTTAACTGGACCAGTCATATAAATACTGTGGCTACAAGAGCAGATCAGAGGCTTGGAACTCTGTGGCAAATAACTCACCTCCTGACTTCCCAAAGCCTATCCACCATCTACAAAAGGACAAGTCAGGAGGGTAATGGAACACTCTCCAGTTGCCTGGATGAGTGCAGCTCCAACAACACTCATTGCACACTATTACCCCAGATTACTTTGCACATAAGAATTAGATCTTAGTTCACAGAGAGAGCAAACTTAACTGTTGAAAGAGACCTTGGGGCCAGGCCCGAATAACAATGGAGACTTCAAATTGCTTATGGTTCCACCTATACTACCTGCTACAAGGACTTCATGTAGATGAATACAGCCAGAAAGGTAAGAAGGAGCTTATAGCTTCCTGTCCTTTGTGGGTAATTGAGGAAGGTCCTTCTTGCTCTATTATACAAGCTTATTGGATATTCAAATTAGATCAGTCCATTTCCTTTCCTTTTCCTACCCTGATGTAAAACACAATAAAACAGAGTAACTAGAGACATCTCAATAGCCAGGTTTTCGGTCTAAAGACAGAATATCAAAGTTTTCTTTGAAAATTTGGTTTACAGACATTTATTCTTCAGTTTTCTCATCCTGTCCCTTAGGGAATTTTTCAGCTGCTGCTTCCCACAAGTTGTACAAGACACTACATTTATGTACAGCCAGAGGAACTTCTATTGTAAAAAATGTATGGGATAATGAATTGAATTGGTTGTTGAGACTTATCTATGGAAACTTTAAACTTTAAATTGCTTTTGAATAAAATTGCATACTTCAGCAGAAAAAGGCTCCAGTCCCAGTTAATTCTGAGTGGTCAAATGTTCATAAATAGATTTTCAAAAAATCTCATCATATATTTGCCAACAATGCCACACTGAAATACTAAATGTCAGACATTAGCACACCAAAAACAAGAGCAATTTCTGCAGAGAGGCATAACATAGGCAAGATATTATGGGACATGTGCCCAAATTACATGCACACATTTTTTGAATTATATGGTAACCAAACAAAGATTGTAGCGAGACGCTGGGGATCCAATAATCATGGTGCAATTGAGCATCATGATCCCAAAGCCATCCCACCATCTGCAGTTCTGAAGGGTCACTGACCTGAAACGTTATCTCTGCTTCTCTCACCACAGATGCTGCCAGACCTGCTTAGTACGTCCAGCACTTGTTTTTATTTCAGATTTCCAACATCCTCAGTATTTTGCTTTTATAATAATCTGCCTTCCTGTTTTTGCTACCAATGTGGATGACCTCACATTTATCCACGTTATACAGCATCTGCCTTGCATTTGCCCACTCACTCTTGTCCAAATCACCCTGAAGCCTCTCTGCATCCTCCTTACAACTCATCCTCCCACCCAGTTTTGTGTCATCTGCAAATTTGGAGATATTACATTTAGTTCCCTCATCTCATCTAAATCATTAATATATATTGTGAATAGCTGGAGTCCAGCACTGATCCCTGCGGTACCCCACTAGTCACTGCCTGCCATTTGGAAAAAGACCCGTTTATTCCAACTCGGTTTCCTGTTTGCCAACCAATTTTCTATCCATCGCAATACACTACCCCCAATCCCATGCGCTTTAATTTTACACGCTAACCTCTTATGTGGGACTTTGTCGAAAGCTTTCTGAAAGTCCAAATAAACTACATCCACTGGCTCCCCCTCATCAACTCTACTAGTTAGCATCCTTGAACAATTCTAGTAGATTTGTCAAGCATGATTTCCCTTTCGTAAATCCATGCTAACTCTGTCCGATTCTACCACTGTTCTCAGTGCTCTGCTATAAAATCTTTGATAATGGACTCTAGAATTTTCCCCAAAACTGACGTCAGGCTGACTGATCTATAATTCCCTGTTTTCTCTCTACCTCCCTTTTTAAATAGTGAGGTTACATTAGCTACCCTCCAATCTGTAGGAACTGTTCTAGAGTCTATAGAATCTTGAAAGATGACCACCAATGCATCCACTATTTCTAGGGCCACTTCCTTAAGTACTCTGGGATGTGATTTATTGGCCTTCAATCCCATCAATTTCCCCAACACCATTTCTCTACTAATACTGATTTCCTTCAGTTCCTCCCTCTCACTAAACCCTGTGTTCCCCAACATTTCTGGTAGGCTATTTGTGTCGTCCTTTGTGGAGACAAAGTATGCATTTAGTGGGTCAGCCATTTCTTTATTCCCCATAATAATTTCCCCTGTTTCTGACTGTAAGGGACCTACATTTGTCTTCACCAATCTTTTTCTCTTCACATACCTTTAGAAACTTTTACAGTCAGGTTTTATGTTCCCCGCAAGCTTGCTCTCAAACTCTATTTTCCCCTTCTTAGTCAATCCCTTGGTCCTCCTTTGCTGAATTCTAAACTGTTCCCAATCCTCAGGTCTGTTGTTTTTTTCTGGCAAATTTATATGCCTCTTCCTTGGATTTAATGCTATCTCTAATTACCCTTGTAAGCCATGGTTTGGCTACCTTTCCCGTTTTACTTTTGCGCCAGACAGGAAGAAACAATTCTTGCAGTTCATCCATGTGCTCTTTGAATGTTTGCCATTGCCTATCCACCGTCAACCCTTTAAGTAACGTTTCCCAATCCAACATAGCCAACTTTCGCCTCATACCTTCGTAATTTCCTTTATTAAGATTCAGGACCCTTGTCTCAGAATCAACTACGTCACAAAACACAAGACAAAATTCTAAAAAAAAAAAGGACTATAATATCGCAATACAATTTGTTAAACTATTCAAAACTACTTCATAGGAAGTAATTAAGTTTAAACATTTAAATTGAGTAAAGTGATCTGTAACAAGGTAAAAGTTTAATGTTAAAAGATGGAGACACTAAGACTAGATCTTCACACATCTGAAAACATTATGGCACTGTTATATTGCAAAATAAGATTTCCTTCTGTTCCAAGTGGTTAAATGCAGATAAGCTCAAAATCAAACCGCTTCACGGCATATCTACTTCAAGGAAAATGTCACATTGGTATTGATTCACTGACCCTGTATATTCGCACAGATAGAATAAAATTTCTTCCATTACATCCATCCTGTTCAATCTACTTTTGCAAAACAGTATGAAGGTCTTCATTTTGCCAAAGTTTCAGCAACACATCTTCAACCTGTAGCCAAGAGAACACTTGGACTACTTGATTCAACAACAACTTATATTTATATAGCACCTTTAATGTAATAACACATTCCAAGGTGCTTCACAGGAGTATTATAAAACAATATATGACACCAAGCCACAAATGAAGCTATTAGGTGACCAAAATCCTGGTCAAAGAGGTAGGCCAGAATTTTACCTTCCAGGCAGTGGGTTTTCAAACTGGTGTCCGCAGACTCCTGGGCATGAAATGTGAAAGCGTTTCCCAAGCAGAGCACTGTGGCCAAGAATAAGCGAATGAGCGGCGGCTGGAGGTGGACTTTGTGCAAGCAGGGAGGTGGGAGCAGAGTGCGGCCACCACCTGTGCAGCAGCGTGGGCTAGCTGTCTCACCGAGTTGGGGAGTGCATGTGGTGGAGCATGGAGAACAGCATGAAGATCACCAGGCAAATCTACAGTTATCAAGGCTGGTGGTGGGCGCCAGGTGAGTTCAGCCTTGTTCAAGAGATTGGAGTCCTTCTTTTGAAAAAATTTTTAGTATTTAAAATGCAAAGAGCTCCAAAATACATGCATTAAACACAGAAGATCTGCTGTCAGAAATCTGGTAAATTACATATAGATATCTTGATGCAAGAAGCCATAAAACTATTACCTTGCGTCGAAGCATAGGCGATTTGGAGAGCTTCAGAAAGGTTACATGGGGTTTGAACTCGTTGCTATCTTCAATATTCACACCCAATTCTCGGAACAATATCTCAACAGATTCTGTCAAAAGGCAGAGAGTAATGTTTTGATTGTCAGAGCTGAATGAGTAACTGAGCAGGAGATAAATTGGATACTACTTCTCCCATCAGCTTGTCAAACTGCAAAAACCTGACAGAGCTCAACAAATTAAACTTTAGAGAACATTTCAAAGGCCTGCATCTGTAGCTGCAGATGATTAACTATTATTTCACTATTTTATCATAGCTTTTCTTTTTATGGAGAAGTAGTACTATTTAAAATCCTATCAATATAACTATTCCTGATGTGTGGGATGTCAGGCAGTGTATGATAGACAAGATGTGACACCCACCTACAGATGTAACTTGTACTACAGGTAGGATAATTGGTTTGCTCATAGGGGAAAAGAAGTTCCTGTGAAATACCAAGTTCAAGCTACAATATAGACAATTTTGCTTCAGACAAAGAAGTAGATATCAAAATTTACTGAGAATATTAAACTTGAAGGGATGTTAAACTGCTAGGAAGACCAAGTGACAACAGGAAATAAATAGGCTAAGAAAATGCAGATATATTAAAAAACAGATGGTTAATGGGGTATTGAGGTTTATTTCAAGATTGAATACAAAAGCAAAAAAATCATGCTCTGTACAAAATGATGCTCAGGCCACATCTGGAACAGTGTGCACAATTCTGGCCCCCCTCACTTAGAAGGAATAAAATAGTCCTGAAAAAATAGAGTTACTAGGATAATACAAGTAATAGACAAATTAACTACATAATTTAGCATGGCAGACAAAATTGAACAAGGAATTTCAGCATATTACAGTTTCTTTTAGTTGAGGTAATTCTGCAATACTGGTTGAAATGGAAGAAGCAAGGGTAGAGAAAAGTACTGCAAATTTGCTTCTTTAATTCTAACTTTATTTTAAATCTCAGCGAGTTGTTGAATCTTGCAGACCTAAAAAGGTTTAATCCCTGGCCTGTGCCAATTTGACTGATCTTGGTCAGGCTATAGCAAGTTACATGTAGCCTCAGCGCTCCTTCTTGGAAGGCTGTGGGAAGGAAGGGATGAAAGAAAAAAAATGTCAGGCTACCCATCCTTTATTCCTCTCTGGAAGAGCAAGCAAACATTCCTTTGTGTGAAGAAAACATGATCGGAGTCGATGGTGATGTCTCTTAACTGAACAGCATGCTCACGTTCTCACCCCCAAGGTTCATGTGAAGGTACCAGGTTATCTAGCTCTTGTGTATCAGTATCCAGCAAAGAAAAGCAATGGGAGAAAAAAAAAGTAGAAATTAAAAAAAAAAAAACTGAACTGAAATTTACATAACTTTCTCAGTGGAGTAAAAAGTTAGCCCACGTCACTTGCATGTACAGTGACCAGTTTATGATGGGAGGCCAGGGTACAGACATTCTTATCTCTTGGCTCTGGAAAATTGCAGCACAGAATTGTGGTGGGGTGGGGTGGCAGGGTAAGAAAATTTGTGGAAGTTTAAAAAACAAAATAATAAAGTTAAAATCTACACAAACTAAAAAAAAAAGTTTGTGTGGAAAGGACAAAAGCTGAGTAACAGTATTGCAAATAGTTATTTTGGCTACAGTTACACAGGGTTAGATAACATACAAATTAGGGAAAAAGGAAAGTTACACTTGGATTTATATAGCACTTCTCACCACCTCAGGACGACCCAAGGAACTTCAGAGTCAATGAAGCCAATGCGGCAGCCAATTCAAATACAGCGAGGTCTCACAAGCACCAAAGTAGTAAGAACCAGATAACCTGATTTAGTGCTGATGGTTGAGAGATGAATATTGACCAGGACACCTGCTTTTCTTCAAAATAATGCCATGGGATCTTTTATATCCACCCGAGAGGGCAGACAAGGCCTCAGTTTAATGTCACATCTGAAAGATGGCACCTCTGACAGTGCAGCAGTCCCTTAGTACTGCATTGAAGTGCCAGCCTAGATTGTGTCAAGTCCCTGGAGTGATGGCAGTTTCCACTCTGCTCCAAGGAGGATACTTGATATTCAGAACCAGATCACGATGCACCATTTCCCATAATTAAAACACATTAGCTATGTGCAGACATCCAGCAGGTAAAAGTCCAACTAGCTCTTTGGTATTATTGGAAACAGGGAATCACATGGCTAATAGTGATTAGGAGAAATAGTATCCAATTTATTTTGCTAATCACAGCCAAAAGGGAAAGATGCATACAACCTCTTTAGTGATTTACAGAAGGTTATTCCGCTTGTGCAAGCTATACAAATATAGGGATGTTTTAAATTTAACTTGAATCACATCCCTACTTTCATTCAAGACTTACAGAAATGTGCAGTATTCAAGTTAACAGTCTCTCACTAAGCTATTTTGTTATACAACTTATCAAATTGGGTTCAAGACAGTAACAATTAAATTAGCCCATGAATCTTGTACTGACCAGCCACTGCTCTCAGGGTAGATGTTACTTTATCACTGGTATCTTCTGACAATTTTGCAAACAGAACCTGGTCTTTAAATTGTCCTATTCCCTGGAATAGCAGATTTAGAGGTTTTCCTTCTAGGATCGCATCCACTTTGCTCTTACACTGTTGTAGTGCTGACACAGCTCTGGGAAATGAGAAACAATGGAACACTAATTAGCTTCACATGCAAATGCATTTCTTACTCCACTACTGCCAAGGATAGGTTTGTTTAAAAAAAAACTTAACACTTGCAAATTTTAAAACCTATTCAAATATACACCCTTCCATCTCGCAACAGTCTCCAACACAAAAACTGCTCCTTACCTCTCAAATATTCACCAAAACAAAAATTTAAACACACAGTAAATGTTAAACTACCTTTAAATAATAAAATTTCAAATTGCGTGGCTAATTTTCTGTCCCATTTACAGGTAACACTCACTGAAGCAGCTTGCACATCTTTCATTATGTACAGGCTATGCTGAAAATGCAAAATCATACCAGCGAGTAAGATCAAGATTATCAAATCAGTTTTCCACCATCTTCTCTCTTCAGGTTTGTACTCAAGAATGAGTAATTATGAAAAAACTAACTTTTTGGGAGGTGGTCGAGAAAAGTTGGCACCCCTCGTTGAACCAGCTTGGTGGTACCAGGCTAGGTGGCAAATGCCTAAGTTAAAGAGGACTAGGTTACAAAGAAAGATAACCTACCCTGGGACCACTGTCCAAATAGGAATGTGAGGACGGTTATTGACAGTCTATGGAGATTAAATCCAAGAAAATTCTAATGTTGGGCACAAGATTCAGGGACTAGTTTATTTTTATTTTTTTTTTAGTTAGAGATACAGCCCTGAAACAGGCCCTTCGGCCCACCGAGTCTGTGCCGACCAACAACCACCCATTTATACTAACCCTGCAGTAATCCCATATTCCCTACCACCTACCTACACTAGGGGCAATTTACAATGGCCAATTTACCTATCAACCTGCAAGTCTTTGGCTGTGGGAGGAAACCGGAGCACCCGGCGGAAACCCACGCAGTCACAGGGAGAACTTGCAAACTCCGCACAGGCAGTACCCAGAATCGAACGCGGGTCCCTGGAGCTGTGAGGCTACGGTGCTAACCACTGCGCCACTGTGCCGCCCTAATGTCAAAAGAAAAACAAAATTGCCCAGATTTATTACTGCCAAATGAATCAGATTACCAGGAAGGGTAGTGTAGAAGATTAGAAAGAATATATTGTTTTTAAAAAGGACTGGATGAATCCCTGTTTGCAATTATGATTCAGGACTATTAAATCTAGAATCACAGCAAGGAACCTGATGACAAGTTCGGAAGGTCTTTTGCGTTACTATGTCGTATACTTCCTAAAATTTCATAGTGCATTAAATGGGAATAGTTAAGCCAGAAGGTGACAAGTGCTGATGGGCAGAGACAGGTGTTGAGGAGATGGAGATAAGCAAGCTTTCTGAAAGAAATATAGAGAGTCATAAGCTCAGCCCGGAGTCAAATAGGATGTGAGGTTAAGGACAGTTTGGTTCAAAATCGAGACAGTGATGGATTTTTTTTCTTATACATATTAGTTCATGGCATGGCCAGCATTTATTGTCCATCCCTAATTGCCTTTGGGAAGGTGGTGGTGAGCTGCTTTCTTGAACCGCTGCAGTCCATGTGTGAAGGTATTCCCACAGTGCCATTAGGTAGGGAGTTCCAGGAATTTGACCCAAAGACAATGAAGAAACAGCAATATATTTCCAAATCAAGATAGTTTGAGTTGGAGGAGAACTACAGGTCTAGTGTTCCCATTCACCTGCTGTTCCTGTCCTTCTAGGGTATAAATGTCATAGGTTTGGATGATGCTGTTGAAGAAGCATTAGCAAGTTGCTATAGTGTATCTTGTAGATGGTACACAGTTCAGCAACATTGCGGCAGCATTGAATGGGGTGCTGATTAAGTGGACTGCTTTGTCCTGGATGATGTTGAGCTTCGAGTGTTGTTGGAGCTACATTCATCCAGGCAAGTGCGGAGTATATCATATTTTTGACTTGTGCCTTGTAGGTAGTGGAAAGGCTTTGAGGAGTCAGGAGGCGAGTCACTCACCACAGAACACCAAGGCTATAAGATGTTCTGGAGCTGAGTGGTCCAGGTAAAACCCAAGCTGAACAATTAGTGAGTAGGTTATTGCTGATTAAGTGCTGCTTGATAACACTGTCAGCCAAACCTTCCATCCCTTTGTTGATAACAGAGTAGGCTGATGGGGCGGTAATTGGCTGGATTTGATTTTTCTTGCTTTTTGTGGACAGGACATACCTGGGAAATTTTCCACTTCGTTAAGCAAATGCCAGTGTTATAGCTGCACTGGAACAACTTGGCTAGTGACGTAGCTAATTCTGGAGTACAGGTCTTCAGCACTACAGCTGGGATGATGTCAGGGCCAACAGTCTTTGCTGTATCGAGTATGTGGTGTCATGACTTGATAACACTTGGAGTGAATTGGATTGGTTGAAGATTGACATCTGTGATGGTGGGGACCTCAGGAAGAGGCAGAGATGGATCATCTACTTGGCACTTCTGGCTGAACATGGATGCAAGTGCTTCAAGCTTGTCTTTTTCACTCATATGCTGGACTCTGCCAGCATTGAGTGCATGGATGTTCATATCCATGGAACTTTCTCCTCCTGTTAGTTGTTTTAATTGTCCACCACCATTCATGGCTGGATGTCACAGGACTTCAGAGCTTTAAACTGATCCATTGGTAGTGGTATCACTTAGCTCTGTCTATATATTGCATGCAGCTTCCTTTGTTTAGCATTCATGTAGTCCTGTATTGTAGCTTCACCAGGTTGGTGTTGTTGCTCTGGCATGCTCTTCTACGCTCTTCATTGAACCAAGGTTGGTCACCTGCTTTGATGATTATCAGACAGTGAGGGATATGCTGTGCCATGAGGTTACAGATTGTAATGGAATACAACTGCGCTGAGAGCAAGGTCCCAAGGTCATGCGTTATTGGGAAGCTCAAATTTAAAATGAAGTGAGGATGAAATAACATTTGAGGCCAAAGTGGAGAGATTCTGTAATAGCTGATACACTGTATTTTAGTAAGTCTAATTATTAAATGACTTAAACCCCAAACATATACGAACATACGAAAATACATACGAACATACAAATTAGGAACAGGAGTAGACCACTCAACCCCTCGAGCCTGCTCCGCCATTCAATAAGTTCATGACTGAACTGATTACTCCACATTTCCACCTACCCCCGATAACCTTCCATCCCCTTGCTTATCAAGAATCTATCTACCTTTGCCTTAAAAATATTCAAAGACTCTGCTTCCACTGCCTTTTGAGGAAGAGAATTCCAAAGACTCACGACCCTCAGAGAAAGAATTTCTCCTCATCTCTGTCTTAAATGGGCGACCCCTTATTTTTAAACAGTGACACCGAGTTCAAGATTCTCCCACAAGGGGAAACATCCTCTTCACATCAACACGGTCAAGACCCCTCAGGTTCTTATATGTTTCAATCAAGTCGCCTCTTACTCTTCTAAATTCCAGCAGATACAAGCCTAGCCTGTCCAAATCGTTCCTCGTAAGACAGGCCACCCATTCCAGATATTAGTCCAGTAAACCTTCTCTGTACTGCCTCCAATGCATTTACATCATTCCTTAAATGAGGAGACCAGTACTGTACACAATACTCCAGATGTGGTCTCACCAATGCCCTGTATAGCTGAAGCAGAATCTCCCTACTTTTGTATTCAATTTCCTCACGATAAACAGTAACATTCTATTAGCTTTCATAATTACGTGCTGTACCTGCATACTAACCTTTTGCGATTCATGAACTAGGACACCCAGATCCCTCTGCATCGCAGAGCTCTGTAATCTCTCACCATTTAGATAATATGTTTCTTTTTTATTCTTCCTGCCCAAGTGGACAATTTCACACTTTCCCATATTATACTCCATTTGCCAGGTCTTTTCCCACTCACTTAACTCATCTATATCCCTTTGTAGCCTCCTTATGTCCTCTTCACAAGTTACTTTCCCACCTATCTTTGTATCATCAGCAAATTTAGCAACCATACCTTTGGTGCCTTTAATCAGTAACTGGAAATTAGATGTATTTTATTTTTCCACTACCATCAAGTAAGAGACAAACTAACACAAGATATGACCCTAACCAGGCTCTAAATGTTTCCATTACTGGCACCCACCAGAGTGAGTGTAACGAGGAAGCCCTCCTTTGGTGACACTATCGTTACTGCTGGTTACTTACTCGTTACTGGCTGTTGCACCTTACAGAATGAATTGGGGATATTCACTATCTTTTTGAGACTGCTAGTGATAACCTCAATGCACTCCCTGGTGGCCCAGTCATGTTGTACTCCCTGCACCAGATTGCCCTGCCATGTCTGAAGCACAATGACGTCCTCCTACCCAATTCTACCGGTAATTGCTGCACTGATTGTTCAGTTTATTCGGTGCTTTGGACAGGTAATGCAAAGCCAAATCAGATTGGCCACAACTAATCCAGAAGTGAAAGTTAGCCATAAATTACTGGTCAGGAGAGCAGCAGATTGAGATGACAGATGAAACGCGAGTTTCTGTTGGTTACTTTTGGTGGACCTCTCAAAAGCTTCCTGCAGGCCCCTAGGGAATCAGGGACCCCAGTTGAGAACTCCTGGTCTACAATACTCAAGAGGGACTAAAATTAAGGTTTTTTTGCTCTTTGATGCTCTTATTCAACACAATTACTTCAACTTTTGTTTTAAAAATCAGGGAGTGGGGTAGGAAAGAAATTTGATTGGACTGCCTTAAAGCAAAGACCCATTAATGAAAAGCCAGACAATGTTTAAAAGTAAACAGTACTGGATAACAAATACAACATGAATCAACAGTACACTAACAGGCAATTTCTACCCAAAGTATAATTTATGTACAACATTCATTAATCCATCATTTGGAACAAGACGTCTTTGGAAAGGTCACTGCATTTTGCTCTTTCAACTCTTGCAGCGACTGTACAGATCATTATCTGATTTCTATTAAACACTCTGAAGTATCAACCGTACAAATGCCTTCGAGTCCTTTGTAGATTCCAACAATGGAAATGAATATATAAGCACGCACATACACAACTTAATTTGGAAGTATTAACACAAACACCTCCCACTCAATGCTTCACCCTATAAAAGGAAACTCTGGAATGTTAAATAAAACAGAAGAGATTCTACTATCACAGCACCATATATCGAGGCTGCTCAAAAATACTGAAGCAGCTCATGTCCAGATGCAGCAAGACCTGGACAACATCCAGGTTTGGGCTGATAAGTGGCAAGTAACATTCACGCCACACAACTGCCAGGCAATGACCATCTCAAACAAAAGAGAATGTAACCATCTCCCCTTGACATTCAATGCCATTACCATCACTGAATCCCCCACTATCATCCTGGGGGTTACCATTGACCAGAAACTGAACTGCAGTAGTCATATAAATTCTGTGGCTACAAGAGCAAGTCAGAGGCTGGGAATTTTGAGGCGAGAAATTAATCTCCTCTCTCCCCAATGCCCGTCCGCCATATACAAGACACAAGTCAGGAGTGTGATGGAATACTCTGCACTTGCCTGGATGGGTGCAGCTCCAACAACCCTCAAGAAGCTTGACACCAACCAGGACAAAGCAGCCTGCTTGATTGGCATCCCATACACTACCTTCACCGGCAGCAGTGTGTACCATCTACAAGATGCACTGCAGCAACGCACCAAGGCTCCTTCGACAGCACCTTCCAAACTCGCGACCTCTACCACCTAGAAGGACAAGTTCCCCTGCAAGCCACACAGCATCCTGACTTGGAACTATATTGCCGTTCCTTCACTGTCACTAGGTCAAAATCCTGGAACTGCCTTTCTAAAAGCACTGTGGGTGTACCTACACCTGAGGGACTGCAGCAGTTCAAGAAGGCAGCTCACCTTCTCAAGGGCAATTAGGGATGGGCAATAAATGCTGGCCTAGCCAGCGATGCCCACATCCGACAAATGAACGAATAAAAAAAGTCAGAGGAGGTTATTGGGGATAGGTGGAAATGTAGAGTAATCAGTTCAGCCATGAACTTATTAAATGGCGGAGCAGCCTCGAAGGGCCGAGTAGCCTACTCCTGCTCCTAATTCATATGTTCGTAAATAGTACATTTTATCGCCCTCCTAGTTTATGGAGGAAGAGAATCTTAATGGGGAGAAGTACTTCTGAATTGTTGGATGGATGGGAGGAAACGAAAGAAGAGGGCCTCTGAAGGGGAAATGTAGACAATTGTAAAATGTTGTGGGGGTGGGAATGGTACATCCAAGTAGGAAATTTGAGGAGGGGGGAAATGATGAACTACAGGTCATAAATATAAGTGGACTGAAATTGTGCAATAAACTACTGGTCAATGGTAACCCCCAGGATGATAGTGGGGGATTCAGTGATGGTAATGGCATTGAATGTCAAGGGGAGATGGTTACATTCTCTTTTGTTTGAGATGGTCATTGCCTGGCAGTTGTGTGGCGTGAATGTTACTTGCCACTTATCAGCCCAAACCTGGATGTTGTCCAGGTCTTGCTGCATCTGGACATGAGCTGCTTCAGTATTTTTGAGCAGCCTACAAACATTCTGCCTTACCAATGGCTATTGGGAAAATAAACTTTTAAAGTGAATCAGAGAGCATAGGATCATAAAATAAAATCTTACAGCACAGAAAGGTGCCATTCAGCCCACAGTGCCAGCTCTTTGAAAGAGCTAACCAATTAGTCTCACTTCCTTACTCTTTCCTCATATGCCTCCAATTGTTTTCCTTTTCATGTATTTTAATTAATTACCTTTTGAATGTTAATATTGAATCTGCCTCCACTATCTTAGTGCATTCCTGATCATAACTTGCTGTTTAAAAAAAAAAATCTTTTAAATCTCCCCTTAACCTTTGCTGCTCTAAGGGGAACAATCCCAGCTTCTCCAGTCTTTCCACATTACTGAAGTCTCTCATCCCTGGTACCATTCTAGTAAATCTCTTCTGCACCCTCTCCAAGGGCGGGATACCTTTTCTAAAAAGTGCGTTGCACAGAATTAGACACAATACTCCAACTGAGGCCGAACCAGTGATTTATAAAGATTTAGCATAACTTCCTTGCTTTTGTACTCTATGCCTTTATTTATAAAACCAAAGATCTTGTATGCTTTTTTAACAGCCTGCCATTATCAAAGATTTGTGTATGTGCATCCCAGGTGTCTGATCCTGCACCCCCTTTAAAATTGTACAATTTTGTTTACATTGCCTCCCCCTTTCTTCTTTTCAATACATAACTCGGCAAGGAAGATCGAAAGGGAGGGGTAAAAGACATCTCGAAAGTTTTAGTTGCAACCTTCTGCAACATTCTAGCAGATCTGGTAATGAGGGAGGAAGACTGAAGGCAGCAATAAAGGGGAGATGAATGACAACTTTTCACGTAAGTTGAGAGTTGTGAATGAATTAGTAACCAATTAAAACAAAGATATTTATTGTTTTCTGATCTCTTTGTAAATAAATGTTGCTTGACTTTGACACTAGGTAAAATTTGCTAAATACTAAAAAAGGATCGAGTCACCTTTCAAAGTCTTTCCTTTTGAACTGTAGAAAAAACCCACTGAGCTGTGACAGCATAAAGCCAAGTTCCACCTAAATAATTGGATTAGTTTAAGCATTGAATTGTTTCCCCAGTTCATAAAGACACTCTCTTAAATTTGACTTTCAAATCACTGGAAAATGATAATCATATTTATCACAGACTTTTGAGTTGAAATTGTGCCAATATGATGTTAGTAATGAACAGGTTAATATATAATTGGTCAGTAGTTTATTGCACAATTTCAGTCCACTTATATTTATGACCTGTAGTTCAATCATTCTAGGTTTCCAGTCAAATGAAGCAGTATCCTTTTCTAGACAGCTTTTCTTAAAACCTCAAATTTAAAGCCATCATCCTTCAATGCCAGAACTGTGTACTTCATATTCTTTCAGGAATAAAGATGAGAAAAGATTAGGTACCTTACTCAATGTCACAAAGCACAGGTTAATCACTTGTTCGTGAAAAAAGCTTATTGAAGAGGAAAAGGCTCTTAAAGGTTATCAATAGAATACAATTGTGTATATTTAGAAGAGGTAATTTGTATAAATATTTAAAAGCAGAGGACATGATAAATGCCAATTATGACGTGAATTTATGGGAAGCCTCTCCCTTTTCAATTCAATGTTGGAAAGAGTAAAATTGTTCTCATATTGATTTGCATGTAACTGAGACTCAGCTTCATTAACTTCATGGGCAGAGTAATCAATATCAGAAAAGCATTAAAAATGACTTTAGTAAGAGTGATAGGTCTGCAATTACACAATAGTTTGCATTTCTAAAGCCACAGTAGTTGTCAGTTTTGACAAGTGACACTTGGGTTTGTATGGTTCAGTTGTATCATAAAAGGTTTGAAAGTGAAGTGAGTATCCTAGACCCTTAGCAATTATTGATATTTTACATATCCAGATGACTTGAAGATTGGGGGGCAAAAAAACAAGCGTCCTTAAACTCCACATCAGGTCATACTACTTACTTCTCTAGTTCAGCTGGTGTATTTAAGTGAGCAACAACAACGGTCAAATGCATCCTTCCCACAGGGATCACAGCAGGAAACAATTTGGGTTCTTTGGTCACCACCAGTTCCTGGACTTCCTCAATTTTGTCCAAGATCTGGATTAGAAAGGAAAAATAGTATTAAACTTGGAGAAATTAGAAATTCATTTCACACCAGTTTGCATACAGAAATTAAATACAACATTTACACTGGTCCTTTGAATTAAGCAATGAATCTTTTGAAATAAACTTGAATATTTGAATGTCTATGCTGGCTATGTGATGATTGATTTGTGACTTCACATTTCCTAATTGATTTAAGTATGGGGATCACTTATAATGCAAAACACAGAACAACCAGGATATTTCCATCTCATCCATTGCTTTAACTACAATATCTTGAGCTCCAGTGATGCCAATAGTTTTCAGTTTAAACAGGTCCTACTGCACCCTTTGTTTAAAGGGCATAGTTGAATAACAGAACTGCACATCAGATTGTTAGTTTCCACAGACTCTTCAATGTCTATCGAAATACACCAATGAATCTTGCTCTATTACTATTACATTTCAAACATTTGCCAGAAAACATTACTTCTCGTGTTCACTAGACTTCTTTAGCATTGCTTAGAATAATTCAAACCTAAACATTACTTTTTTTTAAAAAAGTAAAAACCTAGTTATAAAATGTCCACAGAAAATTAAGAGGATGCAAAGGAAGCAACAACTTGAAACAATAACTTGCCCCAAGACACTTCACAGGAGTAAATACAATTTGACACTGAGCCACATAAGCAGATACTGAGAGAGGTGACTGAAAACTTGGTCAATGAGGCAGCTGTTAAAAGGAGTTTCTTAAAGAAGCAGAGAGATATAGAGAGACGGCAAGGTTTAGGGAGACAATTCCAGAGTTTAGGGTTTCAGCAGCTGAAGGCACAGCCGCCAATAGAAGAACGATAAAAAAATCGGAGCTGGGCAAGAGGACAGAATTGGAGATTTCTAGAGCTGGAAAAGTTTACAAAGACAGGAAAGGTGAAGACATGGAGAGGTTTAAAAATGAGAATTTAAAATCGAGGCATTGCCATACCAGGAGCTACTGTAGGTCAGTGAACACAGGAGTGATGGGTGAATGTGACTTGGTGCATGTTAGAATATGGGCAGCAGAGTTTTGGATGAGCTCAAGTTTATGTAGGGTGCAAGGTGGGAGACCAGGTGGAAACTACTGGAATAAAAACAAAATACTGCGGATGCTGGAAATTTGAAATAAAAACAAGAAATGCTGGAACCACTCAGCAGGTCTGGCAGCATCTGAGTGGTTCCAGCATTTCTTGTTTTTATTTCAGAGCTGCTTCTCTTTCCACAACTACTGGAATAGTTGAGTTGGAGGTAACAAAAGCATGGATGAGGGTTTCAACAGATGAGCTGAAGCAGTGACTGAAGCAGGTGATGTTACTGAGGCAGATTTAGGTGGGTTTGATGATGGCATGGATATGGGGTCGAAATTCAGTTCAGGGTCACATGGAAGCCAAGGCTGAGAAGAGTCTGGTTCAACCTCAAACAATGGCCAGGGAGAGGGATGGAGTCAGTGGCTGTGGAAACAGAGTTTGGGGGAGACTGAAGACAATGGTTTCAGTTTTCTCAATATTTGGTTGGAGGAAATTTTTGCTCATCCAGTACTGGATGTCGGATAAGCAGTGTAAAAAATCAGAGACAGCTGAGGGGTTGTGGGAGGTGATGGGGACTTAGAACTGGGTGTCATCAGCGTCCAGTTTTGGTATCCTTATTTAAGGAAGGATGTGAATGCATTGGAGGCAGTTCAAAGGAAGTTTACTAGATTGATTCTGGAATGAGCAGATTGTCTTATGAGGAAAGGTTCAACAGACTGGGCTTGTTTTCACTGGAGGTTAGAAGAGTGAAGGGGAGACTTGATTGAAGTGTATAAGATCCTCAACGGTCTTGACAAGATGGATGTGGAAAGGACGTTTCCTCTTTTGGGTGAGTCCAGAACTAGGGGGCACTGTTTTAAAATTAGGGGTCGCCCTTTTAGGACAGAGATGAGGAGAATTTTTTTTCTGAGGGTTGTGCGACTTTGGAACTCTCTGCCTCAGAAGGTGGTGGAGGCGGGATCATTGAATATTTTTAAGGCAGAGGTAGATAGATTCTTATTAGGAAAGGGAATTATGGGTTATTGGGGGTAGATGGGATTGTGGAATTCGAAACACAGACGATCAGCAATGATCTGACTGAATGGCAGAGCACGCTCGAGGGGCCGAATGGCCTGCTTCTGCTCCTAATTTGCATGTTCATATATGTGGACCCTGACATTTTCTTCGATGCTGCAGCCAAGGGGTAGCATGTAGATGAGAAATAGGTGGGGCCAAGAATAGATCCTGAGGGATCCTGTGCATAAGTAGGAAGAGGAACCATTGCAGGAGATTATCTGGCTATGCTAAATAGATAGGAATACAACAGTAGGGCAGTCCTACCCAGACTTAAAGAACTAAAATCCAGCAAATCCCCAGGACCTGATGGCCTACATCCTAGGGTTCCAAAAGAGGTAGCTGCAGAGATAGTGGATGTTCTGGTTATGATTTTCCAAAATTCCCTAGATTCTATAACAGCCCCAGTGGATTGGAAGTTAGCAAATGTAACACCGCTATTCAAGAAAGGAGGGAGAGAGAAAATAGGGAACTACAGGACAGTTAGCCTTACATCAGTTGCCAGGAAAATGCTGGAATCTATTATTAAGGAAGTCTTAACAATGCACTTAGAAGAGTACAGTATGATCAGACAAAGTCAACTTGGTTTTGCCAAAGGAAAACTGTGTTTGACAAATTTAGCGAGTTTTTTGAGGATGTAACTAGGATGGTAGATAAAGGGGAAATCAGTAGATATAGTAGACTTGACTTCAAAAGGCATTTTATAAAGGTGCCACACAAAAGGTTAATACGCAAGATAAGGGCTCATGGAGTTGGGGGAATATATTAGCATGGCTGGAGGATCGGTTAATGGACAGGAAGCAAAGAGTAGGGATAAACGAGGTATTTTCAAGTTGGCAAGCTATAACTAGTTCAATGCCACAAGGATCAGTGCTGGGGTCTCAGCTATTTACAATCTATATTAACGAATTAGATGAACAGACAGAGAGTAACATATTTAAGTTTGCTGCGATACAAAGCTAAGTTGGAATGTAAGCTGTGAGGAGGACACAGAGGCTGCAAAGAGATATTTTAAAGAGATATTATAAAGAAGGTTTTGTGAGTTAGCAACAAGTGTCAGATGGAGTAAAATGTGGGGAGGTTATTCACATTGGTAGTAAGAATAAAAAAGCAGAATATTTTTTAAAAAGGCGTGAAACTTTTTAAAATGATGTTTAGAGGAACTCGGGTGCGCTCATACAAGGTTAACATGCAGGTACAGCAAGCAATTGGGAAGACAAATCGCATGTTGGCATTTAGTGCACGGGGATTGGAGTACAAGAATAACAAAGTCTTGCAACAATTTTACAGGGCTTTGGTGAGACCACGCCTGGAGTAGTGTGTGCAGCTTTAGTCTCCATATCTAAGGAAAGACATACTTGCCTTGGAGGTGGTACAGCGAAGGTTCACTAGATTGGTTTCTGCGGTGAGAGGGTTGTTCTATGATGAGAGATTGGGCAAATTGGGCCTATATTCTCTGGGGTTTAGAAGAATGAGGGGTGATCCCATTAAAACATACAAGATTCTGAAGGGGCTTGACAGGGTAGACACAGAGGTTGTTTCCCCTGGCTTGAGAATCTAGAACACAGGGGCACAGTTTCAGGATAAAGGGGCTGATCATTCAGGACTGAGATGGAGAAATTTCTTCACTCAAGGTTTGTGAATTTTTGGAATTTGCTACCCCAGAGGGTTGTGGATTCTCCATCCATCATTAAATATATTTAAAGTTGTGACAGAAAGATCATTGGTCATTCAGCAAATCAATGGATATGTGGAGCGGGTGGGAAAATGGAGTTGAGGTAGAAGATCAGCCATGGTTATATTGAATGGTGGAGCAGGCTTAAGGCACTGTATGGTCGACTCCTGCTCCTATCTATGTTCTTAGATGGACAATGGAGGAGAGGCATTGGAGAAGAATGGTGTGGTCAACCAGGTCAAAGGCAGCAGAAAGGCTGCGAAAGATAAGGATGGATAATTTACTATGGTCACAGGCAAATGGGATACATTGGTGACTTTAGGGCTGTTTCGGTGCTATGACAGGGGCAGTAACATGAGTGGATGGGTTCAAACATGGAGTCACATTTCTTTACCATCCTGCACTTAATCTATAAACTATACAGCAACACAAGCATTTAGCATTTAGACAAGACAGTAATGAAAGGGAAAATCATAGGTTACAACTTGACATGCTCCTACTGTACTGACCCAGTGTAAGAATGTACCCCTGGATTCTCCAGGGGTCAGTGTTAGGACCCCCGCTTTTCCCAATATATATTAATAACCCAGACTTGAGTGTACAGGGCACATTTTCAAAATTTGTGGACGACACAAAACTTGGAAGTATTGTGAACTGTGAGGAGGATAGTGATAAACTTCAAGAACATACGGACAGGTTGGTGGAATGGGTGGACAAGTGGCAGATGAAATTTAATACAGAGAAATGTGAAGTAAACGTGACTCCAGGATGGTGTTGCTGCCTCCCTGGTGCCAGGGTCAAGGATTTCACACAATGGCTGCATGACATCCTTCTGGGAGTGGCTGTACAGCCAGAGTTAGAAAAGAAATTAAAAAGCAGGACCTCAAGAGCAGTAATCTCAGGATTACTCCCAGTGCCACGTGCTGGTGAGCATAGGAATAGGAGGATTGATCGATTGAACAAGTAGCTGGAGAATTGGTGTAGGAGGGAGGGCATTAGATCGCTGAGGTACTGGAACTGGTTCTGGGGCAGGTGGGACCTGTACAAGATGGACAGGCCACACCTTAATAGGACCGGAACTAACATCCTCACAGACAGATTTGCTAGTGCTGTTGGGGAGGGTTTAAACCAGCTTGTCAGGGGGATGAGAACCTGAGGGAAGCTCAAATTGGAAGGAAGTAAAGCTGGTAACAGGTGGTAGAAAAGTAGCAAGTGACAGTAGAAGGCAGGCGAAACAAAGGCAAGCATCAACTAGGCTTAGAATGCAGAATAATGTTAAGCCAACAAGGTTAAGAGCACTCTACCTGAATGCACGCAGCATTCGCAACAAGATAGATGATTTAAAGGCCCAAATATAGGTAAATGGATATGGTCTTATTGCCATTACGGAAACGTGGCTACAGGGTGACCAAGACTGGGAACTGAATATTCAAGGATATTCGACACTTAGAAAGGACAGGCATAAAGGAAAAGGAGGTAGTGTTCTGCTGATAATAAGGGATAGGATCAGTACATTAGTATTGAATGGCACAGCAGGCTCGATGAGATGAATGGCCTACTCCTGTTCCTATGTTTCCAAGTGATTCATTTTGGTAGGAAGAACGAAGAGAGGCAATATAAAATAAAGGATACAATTCTAAAGAGGGTGTAGGAGCAGAGGGACCTGGGGGTATGTGTGCACAAATCATTAAAGGTCGCAGGGCAGGTTGAGAAAGTGGTTAATAAAGCATATGGAATCCAGGGCTTTATAAGTAGTGGTATTGAGTACAAAAGCAAGGACATGATAAACCTGTATAAAACACTGGTTCAGCCTCAAATGGAGTATTGTGTCCAGTTTTGGACACCACACCTCAGGAAGGATGTGAAGGCATTGGAGAGGTTGCAGAAAAGATTCACAAGAATGGTTCAAGGGATGAGGAAGTTCAGTTACGTGGATAGTTTGGAAAAGCTGGGGCTGATCTCCTTGAAGAGAAGATTAAAAAGGAGATTTGATTAAGGTGTTCAAAAGCATGAGGGGTCTGGACAGAGTAAATAGGGAGAAATTGTTCCCATTGGAAGGATCGAGAACCAGAGGGCACTGGTTTAAGCTGACTAGCAAAAGAAACAACAACAACAGCGACATGAGGAAATTTTTTTTTTTTTAAAAACATAGCGAGCAGTTAGGATCTGGAATGCACTGTCAGAGTGTGGTGGAAGCAGATTCAATCATGTCTGTCAAAAGAGAATTGGACAATTATCTGAAGAAAAAAAATTTGCAGGGCTACAGGGAAAATGTGGGATGAGTGGGACTAGGAGAGTTGTTCTTGCAGAGAGCTGGCATGGGCATGACAGGCTGAATGGCCTTCTTCTGTGCTGTAACCATTCTATGATTCTATATCTTCCAATAACTGATTTGAGAGCTGCGCTGACCTGGGTATGGGGTACTTGTCCATAGATGGTACAATGGTTGCAATACCCATATACAAGCAGCACAAGAGATGCTTTTCACCAATATGTCTGTTAATTATGCAACCATAACCATCTTCCTCTGGTCCATGTATGACTGTGGACACTGGAGGGTTTTTCGCAAACCCATTTTTATAGGGGGGTCTTTGGTGCTGCACAGAAATGTATAGAGCACTGCTTACTGGATTCCCACTCGCTGCACACTTGTTCAGCAATCTGGAGATTGGACGTGGTTGTTGAGAATGGAACGAAATTAGTGACTCAGCTATGGTATCCGTGGCAACAGGACAAAGAATTCAGGTTACAACAGAGGTCTTCACACATATTGTTGTTTTTAAACAGTTTGTCTTTGGCATGAAACAATGGCTCAGCCATAAAGCTAAACCTCAGATAGGATCTGTCCAATGACAGCAACTCTCTTACTGGAGAAACAGAAGACATTTACAATTAGAATTAGAACATTACAGCGCAGTACAGGCCCTTCGGCCCTCGATGTTGCGCCGACCTGTGAAACCATCTGACCTACACTATTCCATTTTCATCCATATGTCTATCCAATGACCACTTAAATGCCCTTAAAGTTGGCGAGTCTACTACTGTGTTATGTTTCACTGTCAAATAGATGCCATTAATTATAGTGAACTGAAGTTCAATTAGTCAAACAAAAAGAAAAGAGGCAGATATTTTACCATTTTAAGATGGTCATCAAGTCAACTAGTATGTGTGGGAGTTACTGAAATAGCATACATTTTCTATTATAAAGCATTGTTATTTTTATGTAGTAGACTTCACTGGCTAGGCATTCCTTTCCCACCCTCCAACAGCACCACCTCCATCCAGTCCCATCTTCTCAGGGATCCGGAATGGGCAGAAGCAGAAAGCAAGTTGGAGGCACTCTGCTGTGTCCCAACCTCCCTAGGGCTTTATGTTGGCTGACCCCAACAGGGAAAGTGCACCCACCCATATTTGGACACTGCAGGGTAAATATTTCCAAAGCAGGGGAGCAGTGGTTCCACTGTGCTTCTCAGCATATGCACTCTTGGAATGCAGGGGCAGGGCTCCCCATTAAATGACTGCCTCCAATGTTCAGACATCAGCAAAGGAAGCCTCAGGACAATTGAACAGGGGCTTGTGCAAACACTCAAATTGAGGACACACATAGACACTATTAAACAAACCATTTCTTAAAATCTAAAATGCTATTAACTTGTCACTGGTATCTCATGCCTGGGGTCTGCTGCAGCAACCCTTTATCCCATTCTGGCCCAACTCCCTGGCAGAGGTCAGGGAGGGTCCCTCCCTTATCTAAAAACCAAAAGTCCCTATTAATAGAATGATGGAGATCAGTACATTAGTGAGAAATTATCTTGGCTTGGAAGATCAAGATGTAGAATCAGTTTGGGTGGAGTTACAAAATAACAAAGCAAGGAAGTCACTGATGGGGGTAGTTTACAGACCCCCTAAAAGGTAGCTACACTGTAGGGCAGAGTAAATCATGGAATAATGGGGGCTTGCAAGAAAGGTATGGCATTAATTGTGGGTGATTTTAATCTTCACATCGATTGGACAAATCAAATTGGCAAAGGTCGTCTGAAGGGTGAGTTTATAGAGTGTATTCCAGACAGTTTCTTAGACCACTACATCGCGGAACCAACCAGGGAGCTGGCTATTTTAGACTGGTAATTTGTAATGAGACAGGATTAATGACCTCCTAGTAAAAGGATCCTCTCAGCAAGAGTGATCATAATATGCCAGAATTTCACATTCAGTTTGAGGGGGCGGGGGGAGAAACCTGGCTCTGAAATTAGTGCCTTAAACTTAAATCAAGACAACGACACAAGGTATGAAGACAGTGGGCTAAAGCGGACTGGAAAAACAGATTAAAAGGTAAGAGGGTAGAGAAGCAGTGGCAGACATTTAAAGGAGATATTTCATAACTCTCAGAAGTATTCCATTGAGAAATAAAGACTCTAAGAGAAGGATGCACCATCTGTGGCTAACTAAGGAAATCAAAGATAGTATCAAGTTGAAAGGAAAGGCGTACTATGCTGTAAAAATGAATTGCATGCCAGAAAATTGGGAAAATTTTAAGATACCAGCAAAGGATGGTTAAAAAAAGTGAGAAATTAAAGATTAAAGTAATAAGAAATATAAAAATAGGTTCAAGTATATAAAAAGGAAGAGAGTATCTAAAGTAAGCATTGGTCCCGTAGAGGATGAGACTGGGGTATTAAATGACCACTACAAGGTCTCGTCACCGCCGGCAATATGGGGCTAGGCCTCTCCCGGAGCCATTTTCCACGCCCCCGCCCGTCCCGACCCTCGAAGTCAAGGGTTGGGGGGTGGGGGACGCCCTGTAAAAATTTACCCCATGTTTGACAAATGTATTAGAGTTCTTTGAGGATGTACTGAGCAGGGTAGATAAAGGGGAACCAGTAGATGTAGTGTGTTTTAATTTCCAAAAGCCATTCGATAAGGTGCCACATAAAAGGTGTGATGGAGTCTTCATGTGTAGACGGAGTTCTATGCAACTTGCGTTTTCTTTTTAAAGATAGCCCCTGATTTGAAATTGAAACTAAAGGCTTTCAGGTTCTGGAAAGTCACACCCAAGTTAGACAAACAGTCCTGTGACTGAGAAATAAAGTTTTTTTTTTAAACCAAGGACATGTGACTGGACGTTAAGTTTCAGTTTGACCAGAAGGCTTTTGAGAGTTGAGAAGGACACTGCAGTGAATTGGGGGGAGGGGGGTGGGGGGAGTGGAAATCAGCCAGTTATTGTTTAAAGAGACTGTAAAAAGCAGGCTTGAATGTTGTTTTGGCTATGAGAGAGAGCCATGTTGAACAGTAGAATGCCTCTGCTAAGAAATGTAAATTAACTAGTGGATCAAAAAAGATAGTCCAACTGTAAAAGCCCTGAGTGGACAAACCAAGTTTGGAACCTGTTTTCTGGTCTGCTGTGGGAATCAAGCAGCAGATTTTGTGCTTCCAGAAAGGTTACTTGGACTAAATAGATTACAAAGCAGCCTGTTGAGGCTACGGGCAGAGGAGCTTGGATTTCAAGGACTGACCTTTGGAAAATACAAGTTGCTACCGTAGTTTCCAGTGTCTTAAAGAGTTACATAAGGCGGGACCAGTGAAGCTACAGCAGCAGGACTATGAGCAAGACCACACAACTTCCAGAAGGGTGTACAGTTTCGGTGGAGACAGTACCGGTGGGGTTTGGATTGCAGAGAAACTGTTGGAAAGCGGCATATGCAACTTGGGAGGCAGGAATCTAGAGATCTACTGGAAAAGTTCAAAAATCTGAAGGACTTTGTGATGGTAATATATTAGTTAGCCTATTTGTTATCCATGCTAACAGGAAACAAGTTGTGAGGAAGACACAAAAATTCTGCAAAGAGATATAGATAGGTCAAGTGAGTGGGCAGAAATATGGCTGATGGAGTATAATGTGGGAAAATGTGAGGTTGTCCACTTTGGCAGGAAGAATAGAAAAGCAGAATATTTACATGGAGAGACTGCAGAATGCTGCAGTACATAGGGATCTGGGTGTCCTTGTACGTGAATCGCAAAAAGTTAACATACAGGTACAGCAAGTAATAGGAAGGCAAATGGAATGTTGGTCTTTATTGCAACTTGGATGGAGTATAAAAGTAAATTGGGAAGAGGACATAAGGAGGTTACAAAGGGATATAGATAGGTTCAGTGAGTGGACAAAGACCTGGCAAATGGAGTATAATGTGGAAAAATGTGAAATTGTCCATTTTTGCAGGAAGAATAAAAAAGCATATTATCTAAATGGTGAGAGATTGCAAAGCTCTGAGATGCAGAGGGATCTGGGGGTCCTAGTGCATGAGTTGCAAAAGGTTAGTATGCAGGTACAGCAAGTAATTAGCAAAGCTAATAGAATGTTATTGTTTATTGCGAGAGGAATTGAATACAAAAGTAGTGAGGTTATGCTTCAGTTATACAGAACATTGGTGAGTATTTTTTTTTATTTAGAGATACAGCACTGAAACAGGCCCTTCGGCCCACCGAGTCTGTGCCGACCATCAACCACCCATTTTATACTAATCCTATATTCCTAACAGATCCCCACCTGTCCCTATATTCCCCTACCACCTGCCTATACTAGGAGCAATTTATAATGGCCAATTCACCCATCAACCTGCAAGTCTTTTGGTGGTGGGAGGAAACCGGAGTACCAGGCGAAAACCCACGCAGACACAGGGAGAACTTGCAAACTCCACACAGGCAGTACCCAGAATTGAACCCGGGTCGCTGGAGCTGTGAGGCTGCGGTGCTAACCACTGCGCTGCCCAACAGAGAAGGGCTCATCTAGGATTTGAACCCAGGACCTCTCACACGTTAATCATTTATACACCCAAAGAGAGATTCATACCCCGAGACCAATGAGCCACTGTGTACAGTATTGGTCTCCTTATTTAAGGAAAGGTGTAAATGCGTTGGAAGCCATTCAGAGAAGGTTTACTAGACTAATACCTGGAATGGGCAGGTTGCCTTATGAGGAAAGGTTGAACAGGCTAGGCTTGTATCCACTGGAGCTTAGAAGAGTAAGCAGTGACTTGATTGAAACATATAAGATCCTGAGGGGTCTTGACAGTGTTGATGTGGAAAGAATGTTTCCTCTTGTGGGAGAATTTACCACTAGGGGTCACTGTTTAAAAATAAGTGGTTGCTCATTTAAGGCAGAGATGAGGAGAAATTGTTTCTCTCTGGTCGTAAATCTTTGGAACTCTCTTCCTCAAAAGGCAGTGGAAGCAGAGCCTTTGAATATTTTTAAGGCAGAGGTAGATAGATTCTTGATAAGCAAGGGTGTCAAAGGTTAATCAGGGGTAGGCAGGAATGTGGAGTTGAGGTTACAATCAGATTAGGTATGAACTTGTTGAGTGGCAGAGCAGGCTCGAGGGGCCGAGTGACCTACACCTGCTCCTAATTCGTATGTTCGTAGGGTACTGTACACATTTTGGGCTCCTTACATAAGGAGGGACATGCTTGCATTGGAAGTAGTTCAGAGAAGGCTCGCTAGGCTGATTCCTGGGATGAAAGGGGCGTCTTATGAGGAAAGGTGGAGCAGGTTGGACCTATACTCATTGGAGTTTAGAAAACTGAGAAATGATTTTATTGAAACGTATAAGATTCTGAGGGGGCTTGACAGGATAGATGCTGAGAGGATGTTTCCGCCGGTTCGGGGAAATCGAGAACGAGGGGTCACTGTTTCAAAATAAGGGGTTTCCCATTTAAGACACAGATGAGGAAGAATTTCTTCTCAGAGGATCATTAATCTTTGGAATTCTCTTCCCAGACAGCAGTGGACGTGGGGCATTGAATACATTCAAGGCCAAGTTAAACAGATTTTTGATCTGCAAGGGAGTTATGGGGGGGGGAGCAGAGAGGAAAGCGGAATTAAAGCCACACAATCAGATTAGCCCTTATTGAATGATGGAGCAGGCTCGAGGGGCCAAGTGGCCTACTCCTGCTCCTATTTCTTTCTGGACCAGAAAACAACCACATTCAGGGGCATCTCTGGCAGAGACAAAGGTCCAACTCCCTCGGAGATGGGCTCCAATATCTAGTGAGAAATTCAGCCTGTATCTTTAATTACTAAAATGGCAGTAACAGAATGGCTAGACCCTAATAAATGGTCCATCCTCATGCCAGCCACCAACCCCCCCCCCACCCCAATACCATCAAGTTTCTAATCTCAGCTGCATTGTTGATATGAGAGGGGGAAAAAAAAAAGAGGGTGCACTGCATGGGGGAAAGCAAAGTACCCAGCCAAGAACATACCATTAGACTTTCACTGCCAGTTAATGTGTGAATCTGGAATGGGGGTGTGGGGTGAAGGAATTTCTTGGCCTGAATTTTGCAGTGGTAATTACAGAAAACTCCGTCAGCGTTCATGGTCATTACTTCACTGAAAGGAACAGCAACTTCTGGATTTCCGCATGTGCAGACTCCAGAAGTTGCTGTCAGTTGCAAATTGGCCGCTGCATTTCCTGCATTCCAACAGTGACTACATTTCAAAAATACTTAATTGGCTGTAAGCACTTTAGGACATCTTGCAGTGAAAGGTGCTACTAAAATCGCAAGTGTTTCTTTCTCTCTTTAGAGATTCTATGCTTCTAAAAAGGGTGCACTGTTGATGTCCCCCCATATTGTAATTAATGGGAAATCTTTGAACAGACAAGAACTTTCACCCTTGCATTTTTAGTCCCACTGTAAAAACTCCTGAAAACATTATAACTTGTTGAATGAGGTGTAACTAGGATTTTTACTGGTGTACTCATTTCATAATTACTGCTAAACACGCTCACTAGTCCAGAAAAGATAATTTTATATTGGTGGAATGTCACATTTTTCCATTACGATAAAAATTTTTATTTTTAAAAATAAAGTATTTTAAGTTTATTTTTTATCTTAATCCAATCAGAATCATTTATTTCATAATCTGCAGTTTTAAATTAACAGCAAAGGAGGGGGAATGTGATATACTTGTTCAAATTGTCATTATAACGGAGGAAGTATTGGCTGTATTAGTGGGCTTAAAGGTGGATAAATCCCCAGACCCAGATGAGATGTATCCCAGGCTGTTATGTGAGGCAAAGGAGGAGATAGCAGGGGCTCTGACACAAATTTTCAGATCCTCTCTGGCCACAGGAGAGGTACCAGAGGATTAGAGGACAGCGAATGTGGTACCATTATTCAAGAAGGGTAGCAGGGATAAACCAAGCAATTACAGACCGGTGAGTCTAACTTCAGTGGTAGGGAAATTATTGGAAAAAGTTCTGAGAGACAGGATTAATCTCCACTTGGAGAGGCAGGGATTAATCAGGGATAGTCAGCATGGCTTTGTCGGGGGGTGGGGGGATCATGTCTAACTGACTTGATTGAATTTTTCAAGGTGACGACTAGAGGTGTAGATGAGGATGAAGCAGTTGATGTAGTCTACATGGACTTCGGTAAGGCTTTTGATAATCAATCTCCCATGTGGAACCTTAAGAAAGTAAAGGCCCATGGGATCCGGGGTAATTTGGCAAATTGGATTCAAAATTGGCTCAGTGGCAGGAGGCAGAGGGTGATGGTAGAGGGTTGTTTTGTGAATGGAGGCCTGTGACCAGTGGGGTACCACAGGGATCAGTGCTAGGACCCTTACTGTTTGTAGCGTACATTAATGGTTTAGACGTGAATATAGGAGGTATGATCAGTAAGTTCGCAGATGACATAAAAATTGGTGGTGTCGTAAATAGTGAGGAGGAAAGCCTTAGATTACAGGACGATATAGATGGGCTGGTGAGATGGGCGGAGCAGTGGCAAATGGAGTTTAATCCTGAGAAGTGTGAGGTGATGCACTTTGGGAGGTCTAACAAGGCAATGGAATATACAATGGATGGTAGGACCCTAGGGAGTACAGAGGGACCTTGGGGTGCTTGTCCATAGATCACTGAAGGCAGCCACACAGGTAGATAAGGTGGTTAGGAAGGCATACAGGATACTTGCCTTTATCAGCCGAGGCATAGAATATAAGAGCGAGGAGGTTATGATGAAGCTGTATAAAACGCTAGTTAGGCCACAGCTGGAGTGCTGTGTACAGTTCTGGTTCCCACACTATAGGAAGGATGTGACTGCACTGGAGAGGATGCAGAGGAGATTCACCAGGATGTTGCCTGGGCTGGAGCATTTCAGCTATGAGGAGAGACTGGATGGGCTGGGATTGTTTTCCTTGGAACAGAGAAGGCTGAGGGGGGACCTGATTGAGGTATACAAAATTATGAGGGACATAGATAGGAAGAAACTTTTTCCCTTAGTGGAGAGGTCAATAACTAGGGGGCATAGATTTAAAGTAAGGGGCAGAAGGTTTAGAGGGCATTTGAGGAGAAATTATTTCACCCAGAGGGTGGTTGGAATCTGGAACACACTGCCTGAAGGGGTGGTAGAGGCAGGAACACCCAACAAGTATTTAGATGAGCACTTGAAATGCCATAGCATACAAGCCTACGAGTCAAGTGCGGGGAAATGAGATTAGTTAGGACGGGTGCTTGATGGTCGGTGCAGGCGCATTGGGCCGAAGGGCCTGTTTCTGTGATATAAAACTCTATGACTATGATTCAGTGCTTTTAAATTCCTGGTTTGCTATCTGTGAGAATATTTCATATGTGATTGGCTGCTTTCTCTGCCTATTGACACGACTGCTGCTGGATGCCTGGCATCCCGTTGAATTGGCACCAGGGGAAGTCCGCACCACAGAGATCACTAAAGTAATAATATAATTATGGCCATCCACAGAAACCATAAGGCAGTTCTAGTTTTCCAATGACTGCTACAGAAGTGTTGTATAATCTAAGCAACAGACCTGTGGTTTCAAATTCCAAAACACAGATTAGATACAAGCATAAATCTTTAGCTGCTTAGTTATACCTGCTGATTTGTCACAGGTATTGAAACAAAATAGTTTGGTGGCGCCCTTCTTCTTTTCCTAGCTGCAGGACTTTTTTCTCCCATTTCGTGGGTCAGTTTATATTTTCGTTTTGGACGTTGTGTTTTGCACCTTCTCTGTGCATTTGTTTGGTCGTGAACTAAATTAAAGCAAATTATAAAGACAGTTTAATCCAATCAATTTTCTACTTTAAGACAATAATTTGAAAGTGTCAAATTTCCAAGCAATATTTCTAAATTGTTTAACATTTTACTTTCCACCAATTCACTAAATACAATGAAACTAATTGTTATTTCTGGTTAATGTCACATAGGGACCAAAAAAAAAGGACATGTTACAATAACGTACAGGATTATTTTATCCATCAGAAATATACTACAATATCAAAAGGTCACATACCTGCTGGTCTCAAATTACAATCAGCAGCAAAACGTAGTTTCCTGCAGCGACCTGAATGCTCATTACTGACTGACTGACTGCATCCACTATAAAATAATTTTTTTTGGTATAATTATAGTAAAATGGGTGAGAGTAAAATGTGGAAACCATCTCAACACTGCAATTGAACAAGAATCTCAACTTAAATATTTTGGATAATGTTGCCCTTTCCCCCCCCTCAGAACAAGAAAGGAAAACACATTTAAAAACAATTCTAAAAAAAATTTTGAATTCTGATTTTATTCAGATTGTGCGAGTGTTTTGCTGGGGAGGATCTCTTTTGATTCAAAAGATCCATTTATATTTATATTAGTCCATCATTTTGAAATGTATTAAAAGCACTTTACACAATTATTTTTCAAGTACAGCAATTATGTCAGCAAATTACACTGCCATTATGTACCAGCAAAATCCCACAAACAAATTTATGAGATGAATCACAGGTTGCAATAGGGCTCCACTGGACTAAAAACCTTGCATTTATGTAGCACCCTTAACATAGTACAATTTCCTAAGATGCTTCACAAGAGCATAATCAGACAACATTTGACCCGAGGCACATAAGGAGGTATTAGGGCAGATGACCAAAAGCTTAGCGAGAGAGATAGGATTTAAGGAGCATCTTAAAAAGGAAGGGAGAAGAGGTTTATGGAGGCAATTCCTGAGGACCTTGACAGCTGAAAGCATGGCCGAATGATGAAAATTGGGGTGTGCAAGAGGCCAGAAATGGAGTGCAAAGATCTGGGAGGTACAGATATTGGGAGGGTTGAGACCATGGAGGGATTTGAAAACAAGGATGAGAATTTTACAACTAAGGCCAGATCAGGAGCCAATGTAGGTCACTGAGCATAGGGGCGATGAGTGAATGGGATTCGGTGGGAGTACAGATATGGCTAGCAGAGTTTTGAATGACCTCAAGTTTATGGACGGTAGTTGATGAGAGGCTGGCCAGGAGTGTGTTGAAATATGCAAGTCTAGAGGTAATAAAGGCCTGGATGAGGGTTTCTGCAGCAGAGGAGCTGAGGTGGGGGTGAAGTCAGGCAATGGCACAGAGGTGGAAGTAGATAGTCTTGGTCTTGGCATAGATGTAGTCAGAAGCTCATCTTGGGGTCAAATATGACACCAAGACTAAATGCAAAGTCCCATCATGCCCCAAGTTGGGAAAATTCAGATGACTTTTTTTTAAAAAAACTTCACCACAATTCAAATAAACTCTGCACATAGGCTTTTGATTTTCACAAGCCTTTCAAATGCCAACTTGCATCTTGCAGATTCCAGCACAAATCTTCCTAGTAGCAATAGGTCCATAGAATCTTTGGTTGGTGGATGGACTGCTGATCATCCATGAGGAAGCACTGTGCTTTGTTGTTGTAGCTGCACCCATCCAGGTAAGTGGAGAATACTCAGTCACATTCCTGACTTGTGCCTTTAAGGTGGTGTAGACTTTAAGAGAATCAGGTGGTGATCCACATGCCACAGAATACTCAGTCTCTGATCTGCTTCAGTAACTATTTATGTGACTGGTCCAGTTGAGTTTCTGGTCAATGGTGATGAGCCATATCTTTGGAACTCGTAGACTGGACTCCATCATTGAGGATGTGGATATTCATAGCGTTTCCTCTTCTCATTATTTGCTTAATTGTGCATCATTCACAACTGGATGGAGCAGGGCTGCAGATCTTGGACTTAGTTGTGGAATCGCTTAGCTCTACCAATATGCACACAGCTTTTACCATTTAGCAAGCATGTAGCCCTGTGTTGTAGCTTTGCAAGATTTACACCTCATTTTCAGCCATGTCTGGTGCTGCTCCCTGCATGCTTTTCTATACTCCTCCTTGAAGCAGGGTTGGTCATCTGGCTTGATGGTAATGGAGGATCGAGGGATATGCTGGGCTATGAGGTTACAGATTATGATGGTATACAATTTTGCTGTTGTTGATGGCCCATAGCGCCTCATGGATGCCAAATATTGAGCTGCTAGACCGGTTCTTAATCCATCCTATTTCACATGGTGAGTGACACATGAAGTGTTGGAAGGCGTCCATAGTGGGAAATACTTTCTCTGCAAAATCTTCCCTCCTTAGGTTGCTGGTAGGCTACTGTATAAAAGCCAGAATTTTTCCAAATGGAATGAGGGGGGAAAAAAACAACAATGCCCAATTCTTGCAACAGAGAATAAAACTGCATATTTTGCCAGTTCATTATGAGAAATGAATTTGGCAAAAAAAAAAATCATTGACCTACAGTCTTCAGCTTGCCTCTTTTCTCCTCATTCAAGACTCCTCACTGTGCAGGTTATTGTCCCAGTGCTTCTCTGCATTAATATTTTAAGTCATCAATAACTGGTGAGAACCTTAAATATAACTAGTAAAGAAACACATTTAACTATTCAGTTGAATCATACATTCATGGAGCTCTTTCAAACCTCACCTTCAAACAGTTCTTTAATATCCGTCTCATAAAATGGAAGTTCTTTAAGTTCCTTAGGGGTTGTAGAGCAGACTTGAAAGAGTTCAACTAGAACAGTAAAAATTCTCTGTTTAACAGATTATCCCCAAAAGCAATTTCCCATTTCAATGGGATAAAAGATGCTTCAACAAAATTAGTAATTTCAAACAAACATTTTCTCTATGAATCATATTCAGAAGCAAATGACATTCTTTTAAAAAAACATTTATCTGGTAATTGTACAAATCCATGTTCAATATATACAGGCATAGGTTACAAGCTACTCTTAATTCTGTATTAACAAGGGCAGTCTTAGATTTTTTTGTGGCCAGGATGAGGGTTGTGAAGGGGCCATTCTGGCATCTGGGAATTTTATTCCATCCAGCTCATTTTACAGTAGTAAATCGGATCAGTGTTTAATCACAATAGCCTCAAACATTGTTGTGAAAAATGTATGCGTACATATGTCATAAAGGTCTCAATTTGATATGTGATTACTTGCATTTGGAAAGAGATGTCAGAAACAACACTCCATCCTGGGTTGGCAACCAGATTGAATTCCTGACTAGAAAGGAGAAATAGCAGGTGAAAGGGGGAAAAATACAGATTAAGCTAGTCACACTGTATCTCCACAGTTGTTTTGCTTCATACTTTATGACAGGCCTGCAGTCACTCCCAATCTTTTGTATAATATAGAAATAGAAAATGCTGGAAATACTCATCTGTGGAAAGAGAAGAGAGTTAGTGTTTCAGGTCAATGACCTTTCATCAGAACTGGAAAAAGTCAGAAGTCACAGGTTTAAAGCAAATACAGAGGCAGGGAAAGTGGGAGGTGAGGAAAAGGTCTGCAATAAGGTGGAAGGCATGAGTGATTAAGTGACAAAAAGAAAGGCAAAAGGAGATGGTAATGGAAGAAGTAAAGAAACAAAAAGATGTATTGATGTAAATGGGAATAGCAGAATCATTACCAACAGCTGCTATCCAAAACAAAATGGGGGGAGTGGTTATGATCTGGAATTGCAGAACTCAACATTGAGTCCTGAAGGCTGCAAAGTGCCTAATCGAAAGATGAGGTGCTGTTCCCGAAGCTTACATTGAGCTTTATTGAAACAATGTAGGAGACCGAGGACAACAAGGTCAGAGTGGAAGCCTGGTGGAGAATTAAAACAACAAGCGACCAGAAGCTCAGGATTATGCTTATGGACCGAATGGAGCAGTTCCACAAAGCAATCACCCAACCTGCATTTGATCTCCCCACTGTAGAAGAGACTGCATCATGAGTGGCGAATACAGTATATGGAATTGAAAGTAGTACAAGTGTTAATTAAGCTTGGAAGGAGCATTTGAGTCCCTGGACAGTGGGAAGGGAGGAGGTAAAAGGACAGGTGTTGCTTCTCCTATGCTTGCACATGGGAAGAGGAGTGGGTGTTGGGGTGATTAGGAGTGGACCAGGATAGTGCCAAGGAAACAGTCCCTTCAGAATGTTGAAAGGGCAGGGGAGAGGAAGATGTGCAATAACAGACTGAAAAGATGGGTCTACCAGAGCAGTCCTATTTGTGGACCTTCGGAAGCAGGTAGAAGTGGAATATGCAGGGTTGGGGGACTATGAGGTTGGAAGCCATGAAGCGAAGCTCTCCAAAAGAAATGAGGTCAGTGACAGTCTGTGAAATGTTGGTTTGGTGTTCAGTGGTGAGGTAGGAGGAGGTGTCAGTCAGTTGGCATTCAGCCTTCACAAGGTAGAGGTTGGTTCACCAAAAATCAACAGTGCCACACCTGTCAGCAGGTTTAATGACAATGTTAGGGTTAGACCTGAGAGAATGGAGTGTATTGTTCATATTGCCTTTAATGCAAACTTCAAAGCACAGGGCGAGTAAGGTTTGAGTTCATTACTTTTTACAAATGAGGTAAGGAGGGAATTAAGAAGTTGAAACCTTCAACCACCAACCCCACCCAACCCTTGCTGCTCCTACCACAACTCTCCAGAGCTTCCCTTCACTCCCTCCAATCCCTCAAGACTTTCAATACAAAATCCTAGCCTTTACACTTTTCCACCAATTCCCAACCTATTTCCACAATTCTGACTATGCCCCAGGAACCAGCTTGAATTACTTTTAAATGTGGCAACATTTTTATCCAAGATCTAAATTTTCATAAATTCCAGTGCTGGTCACAGCTGCAGATGTAGCTGTACCATACATCAGCAAGATCTGCAGCACTTCTCCCACTCACTAGATGCTAATAACACATCACTGTTCCCCTTCTCCCAAAATCCCAAGACAACTATTCTACTATTCACAGCATCTTTTCTCAATACTTAAACACTCCAGAACCCCCTCCTAGTACTTGAATATTTCAATACTTCAGTATCCCTTTACATCCTCCAACACCTAGACCACCTCCCAAAACTAACAGTGGTTAGACTTCAAAAGTACTTAACTGGCTGTAAAGTGCTTTGGGATGTCCTGAGATTGTGAAAGGCAAAGATACAAAATTAATAAACCCAAATCATCTTCTTCCCACCCCCCTCCCCATCTCTAATACTTCTACACATCTACCTGCAAACATCTTTCCAACCATCTTCCTCTGAATTCTGGGCTGCTGCTGTTAAAAACAATCTTGAGGTATACAAATAGATCATAATCAAGGTCACTGATTCATAAATTCAGTGAAAATCTAGATAATCTCAATTTGAACCTGAGAATACTATTACTCCTGTAATACTAACAAAATGTTGATGATTCAACCATCATTATCATCAATCAGTAGCAGTTTTAAGGATGGATTGTCCTCTTCGTTGCTTATGCATTGAAGGGAAGTTCCCAAGTCCATGAGTAAATTGGACAATGTGCCACTCAAGCAGATGACTAGCTCACTAGTAACACACCAACCAATCATTCTTCAAAATCATTTTAGAGCTTGTGTTCCAGAATCTCAGTCCTAGTCAATAACAGGAACAGGTTGGGAAAAGGGAAATAAAAAAAGCAGAGAGCCCTAATCCTAGGCACATTCCCATAGAACAGACTCAGCTAATGTTTTATAGAACAAGCAGAACCGGCCACTGAAAATTGTTGGGCAGAAAGTCTACAAATGAGAAAGCTCTTGAATTAAAGAATCTGTGATTCGAAGCTTGACTGGAAAATAGAGTTCCTGCTTCTCTCAACTGGAGGCAGTGCATAAAAGATTATGCATGGAAATACTAGCCTGGTGGGCTTCAGTTGTGTTACACAATTTGCTTCAGTTACATGCATCAGGCAAAGATGAATTAAATTTTGAATTATTTTAATTAATTCCCCTTTATTTTGTTCAAGGCATGCTGTTGTCAGCTCACATCTTTCTATAACTACCCTCTTCAGTACTGTTTGCCTTTAATTCATTGACTGAGAAAACAAGTTTTCTTATAGAAGTTACCCAACTAATCATTACAAGGTTTAGTTCAGATATTAATTTCATGCTGTCAGGGATCATAATATATCTCCATAGAAAAGTTTATTCCAAGCATATTCATGGCAAATAGTCAAGTTACATAATAAATACAACCAGCACACACTAAATGGTACAAATTTAAAAGTAGTGAGACTTACAGGTTGAGATATACACAATTTTACAACATATAAAATGGAGGACAAGCTGGCAAAGTTTTTTTTAAAAAAGCACATAGAATCCTAAGTTTCATAAACAGGGGCATAGACACAAAATAGAGACAGCGCTAAACATTTACAAGTCATTGGTCAGACCACAGTTAAAATATCGTGTCCAGGTTTGGGCATTACACTTTAGGAAGGAGATCAAGACTACAGAAAGGGTTCAGAAGAGAGACACAAGGGGCAAAAGGGTACAGTTGTGAGCAGAGATTAGAAAGACTGGGGCTTTTACATTAGACAAAGGCAGTTAAAAGGAGAATTACTAGACATTCAAAATTATTTACAGCTTGGATAAGATAAATAGAAAAAAAAAGCTACTTCTACTGGTACCAGAGAGCAAACATTTCAGATAGTCCCAAAAAGTACAAAGGAAGAGGTTAAGAGATTGTTTTCATAATAGAAGGGACATTGAATGTCTCACCAGAAATACTTTTATCTGCAAAATCCATAATGGCTTTAAAGGAGGAAGTACATAAATAGCTGAAAAAGAGAAAAAAAAAACACGTGGATATGGGGAAAAGAAATGATTGGATAACAACGTCACCAGAGGCTCAACGGATTGACTAGGCTCCTTCTATACTAGATAATTTTATGAGATGCAACGTGAAGAAAAACTGAATTTTCCATAAAAAGTCTATGAGGTTTTCTAAGGTTAAGAGGCGTTACGGAATACAATTTTATAATGAACAGGTTTCCATCCCATGGCAGAATTGTCAATCCTCAACAAGTTCCACGTGTGGTGCAGAGAATTGTCTCAATCTACACAACACACACGTGTGAATGCTTCACCCCTTACCTGGTTGTTCCTGCTTTAAATTGGCCACTTTTAACACCCAATCCAAATCTGTGTCTCCTACTTCGATGAACAAGTCTACCATTTGAATTGCGTTAGATCCAAACTTTGCCAACTATTTGCTGATAATGATACCTTCAGTAGATGAGATATTTATATTGTAGAAACATGCTTGTATGATACGATCGGGATTAGACAGCGCGATTGCTGAGATTTGGACCAGTACTCCTCGGGCCAGCACCTGTCTTTTAGCACCAATTCAAAACTATGGTAACCCTTGTTAAGCATTGATATTTCATGGGTTTAAATGATTTACGTAGTAGGGAGTGTGATTTTGGGTTTTATCAACGATGTCTAATTTTTTATGCAAAATGCATATCCCTGTTTATTCATGTTGAAATGGGGAATTATCACTTTAGATCCCAAAGGATTTATAAGAGCTGTTGACGTATTAACAGCCTTTTTGTCGGTTTATACTTGGTTGCTATCTACACCTGAGAATCCAGTACAAGGACAACCATGCAGAACTTCGCTATGAGCCGCGACTGGTGGTGTGCGTCTGGTATGGAATTTAGATTTGTAATTGAAATGTTAACAACTGATGACCTGACCTTCGCTTAACTACATTACTTGAATATTGAATTGTCCATGGCAGTGATGAAAACATCCACATCCAGTCTATAGGTCTGTGTAGCCTATTTTAATTGGACCAATTCGCTAGGTACTGGGTAACTGGACAGAAAACAGTATCGTAAGGGCATCAATGATACAATCTAACCTGAGGCCCAATGAAATCGGAAGAAGCATTCGGTAAATTAAATCAGGAGCTACTTTTTGTTATCTTTTAAGCACTGTATGCCCTCCAGTGCCAGAAGTTCTCAAACATACTAGTAAACATGCCACCCAGCTGTGTATACAATTACGGAAACGAGGCAAACGGCGAGAATAACTCTCCCTATATGTACCACACATCCTGGACCTGTGGATTGCTGTTTCGGCTAAAGTCAAGAACGGACCAACAAAAAAGTCTTCCCGCTCAGTCCAACCCGAACTGACTGCCAAGGTCAGGAGCATAGGACTAAAATGATGGCGTTAGTAGTTGTGGAGAAGGCTCTTTGAATGGGAGAACAGGCTACAACCTTTCTCACTCCATGGAATTGTGGAGGACACTTTCTTCCAGATGAGAGGTCGCACGCAGCCTGGTTACTAGTGAGGTGGCTCGGTAGTATGTTTAAGAAACATTCTCCATCGCAGGTCACTAATGGATTTGTGTGGGGGGGAGAAAGATTCCGGAGTACAGTGTCTTTCATTGGGGGGCCTCCACCTTTTTGATGCGCAGCAAGGTAATGTACTAAGGAGTAGTCGGACAGAAAACCAGCAAGGAAGTGGTCCGTGTGTAGGTGGAACCCATACAGGAAATTCCTCTGGTCCTCTACTCTTAACTGCCTGCACACCCTCTCGGTTTCCAACACTTAGATGGAATTAAAATCCACCGTAATGAGATTAGGTTTCTCAACTGCAAATATTTTCTATATACATTCAAAAACACCTTTGTGGCGCAGTGGTTAGCACCACAGCCTCACAGCTCCAGGGACCTGGGTTTGATTCTGGGTACTGCCTGTGTGGAGTTTGCAAGTTCTCCCTGTGACCGCGTGGGTTTTCGCCGGGTGCTCCGGTTTCCTCCCACAGCCAAAGACTTGCAGGTTGATAGGTAAATTGGCCATTGTAAATTGACCCTAGTGTAGGTAGGTGGTAGGGAATATGGGATTACTGCAGGGTTAGTATAAATGGGTGGTTGTTGGTTGGCACAGACTTGGTGGGCCGAAGGGCCTGTTTCAGTGCTGCATCTCTAAATAAAATGCTTCCTGGCTTGGAAGAAATTTAAAAAGGAACTTGAACTTGTGACCCATTAGTGTTTCACCATGCTGCATATGGACTGGTTACTTGTTTTCCATGATCTCAGCAGGCTTTTCACGTTGACTTATTTCTTTACAGAGCGTTGGTGAAAATTTGGAGGGCAAATCACAAGAATTCTGGAATAAGAAAAGGGTTCATTGGCCATTAATTCCATTTCTTGAACAGACCATGCACACTACCTGCCCACAAGCTCTTAAGGGAAGCAATAAATACACTTCAATGATAAAATTGAAATTTCTCCCTTACTGGAGTCATTCACAGAATAAATAGTAAATCAAATCCTTCCCTTTCAAAAGAAAACCTGCCTTTCTCTGTTTGTTACCTATCACTTCTCATAGTAACTGAATTAACAGGCAGTAATATTTTTGGGGACAGGGCATACATTTCGGACTAAGTGATAGATTATGCTGTTTTAGTTTAGCAAGTGCGAACATACCTTTTTCCCTGTAGCACAAAATTGGCTGAGCACTATGATTTAGTCATCCAAATATTTTAAAGTAAAATTAGCAACGGATATCACTTAATAGTTTGTGACTGGAATTTCTCACCACATGCCATCATAATTGCTCAGCTGGTTAAATAAATTGCATGTCTGCTTTCTGTGGCACCAAAAGCAAGAACAGTAATATCCCTGTTCACCAGATTTCAACTGAAGGTCACCAGCAATAATACAATTAGGAGATTGCATACTCATTTCAGATCTACCATTATAGCTGTAAATATGTTGCTTCTTTGCAGAAAAATCTAAAATCATTACAGTTAGGGAAAAAAATCTTAATTCCATTACTTAGCTTGAAAGGACACCAATTTCTTATGGTGACTTAAATCGTGCATTCATCATGAATATTGAATTAGACTCTGCCCTTGTGAACCCAATGTAGTATTCTTTCTTTTCTTCTTTTGGGCCTCCTTATCTCGAGAGACAATGGATACGCGCCTGGAGGTGGTCAGTGGAGTGACCTCTCCATGGCGCATGCCTGGGCAAATTTATGGAGGTTGAGAGTTGCCCAGTCGTCAAAACCCCCCTCTCGGCCTTTCTGGTGGGGTCCAAAGGAGTGCAGGACACGACGTTTGGCACCAGTATGGCTGCAGGAACTGCCGGAAACATGCCAAAGGTGACACATGACCGCCTACGGGGTTCCGCTCCGGATTTTCCGTTAGGGTTTACTCCCTTAGCCTTGGTCTCTCCCGAGACGCCCACAAGGCAGTGGGGTTGTTGGGGCCCGCACACTCTATAGCAATAGCAAACACATTTATTGGATCCATTTCAGCTTAGTTTGCCAATTAGTTTCCCTCCAAAAACTTTAAGTTTTGCACAACACAGGAAGCTCTGCTGAGTCCTTGTGTCCAGGCAGATCAATTTCAGAAACGTAAGCCTCCACACCCCCACAAATGATATGGCATTAAAAAAACCTGTGTTTCAGCATTTTGGGTGGCCCCAGTCAGAGTAGTGGCCTCCCCAGGAGAGAGGCCAGCCTGGGGCCTGCTGGATGCCACCTTTCACTCGAGCCCCAGGCTCTCTCTGCAGCCTTGCTGCTGGTCTTGGCTCTGGCTGCACTCCCTAGGTGAGCCATCACTTCCCTCAGTATTCAGTATGAATACCTGCACATTACTAGATCTAAAATAACCTGTTACCGGGTAGGGTCTGCAATGTACTGCGCTAAGTTACAACCCCTGATGCACTCTTCAAACTCGTCTTCCATGTTACCTCTGCCAATCTGATCTGTCCAGTCAATATGCAGATTAAAATCACCCATGATAGTTGTAGCGCCCTCCTTGCATGCCTTAGCATTTAGTTACTCCCTTTAATTAAAAAATACTATGTAATCTAAAGGTAAGTCATGGCAGGACAGCTCGCACCCATGATATGCTCCTCTTCCGCTATGTGGGAAATCAGGGATGCTGGAAGTGTCCCTGATGACCATGTGTTCAGGAAGTGTATCCATCTGCAGCTACTGGCTACCCGCATTATGGAGCTGGAGCTGTGGGTGGATTCACTGTGGAACATCCGTAATGCTGAGATCGCCATGGACAGCACGTTTAGTGAGGTGGTCACACTGCAGGAAAGGAATGGGTGACCAACAGGCAGAGTAGAGGAAGGCAGGTAGTGCAGGAGTCCCCTGTGGCCATCCTCCTCTCTAACAGATATACTGCTTTGAATATTGTTGGGGGAGGTGGCTCAGGGGAAAAGCATCAAGAGCCTATGTTAATGGCACCCTGGGTGGCTCTGATGCACAGAAGGGGAGGAAGAAGAGTGGCAGGGCTACAGTGATAGGGGATTCAATCATAATGGGGAACAGACAGGCATTTCTGCAGGATGGTATGTTGCCTCCCTGATGCTAGGGTCAAGGATGTCCGACTGGCTCCAGGGCATGCTGGAGGGGTGGGGTGGTGGGGTGGAGGGCAAGCAGACAGTTGTCATGATACATATTGGTACCAACAACATAGGTAAAAAAAAAAAAAAGGGATGAGGTCCTACAAGCTGTATATAGGGAGTTAGGACGAAAATTTGGACCTTGAAGGTAGTAATCTCAGGATTACTACCAGTGCCACGTGCTGCGAGAGCAGAAATAGCAGGATAGATCAGATAAACACATGGCTGGAGATATGGCATAGTGGGGAGGGATTCAGATTCCTGGGACATTGGGAGCAGTTCTGGGGAAGGTGGGACCAGCACAAGCTGGACAGGTTGTATCTGGGCAGGAACAGGACCAATTTCCTCAGGGGGAGGGGGGGGGGGGTGGCGGTGGGTTTGCTAGTGCTGTCGGGGAGGGTTTAAACTAGAATGGCAGGGGGATGGGAATCTAAGCAGGGAGACAGAGGAGAGGGAAACAAGGATAGAAATTAAAGACAGAAAAGGTAAGAAGCAAAAGGGAAGGCAGAGAAAACAAGGGCGAGAAACAAAAGGGGCCATAGTGCAAAATAAAGCTAAGATGGCTAACGATGTTAAAAAGACAAGTCTAAAGGCAGTGTGTCTTAATGCGCGAGCATTCGCAATAAAGGTAGATGAATTAACTGTGCAAATACATATAAATGGTTATGATATAGTAGCGATTACAGAGACATGGCTGCAAAATGACCAAGGATGGGAACTGAACATCCAAGGGTATTCAATATTTAGAAAGGACAGGCAAAAAGGGAAAGGAGAAGGGGTAGCATTGTTAGTAAAGGAGGAAATCAATGCAATTGTGAGGAAGGATATTGGCTCAGAAAATCATGATGTGGAATCTGTATGGGTGGAGCTAACAAACACCAAGGGGCAGAAAACGTTGGTGGGGGTTGTCTATAGGCCCTCAAACAGTAGTGGAAGTGTAAGGGATGGCATTAAACAGGAAATTAGAGACGCATGCAATAAGGGTACAACTGTAAGCATGGGTGACTTTAATCTACATATAGACTGGTCAAACCAAACTAGCAATAATACTGTGGAGGAAGATTTCCTGGAGTGTGTACATGACGGTTTTTTAGACCAATACGTTGAGGAACCAACTAGAGAACAGGCTATTCTAGACTGGGTATTGTGCAATGAGAAAGGATTAACAATCTTGTTGTGCGGGGTTCCTTGGGGAGGAGCGACCATAACATGATAGAATTCTTCATTAAGATGGAGAGTGAAGTAGTTGAATCCTAAACTAAGGTCCTGAATCTAAATAAAGGAAACTACGAAGGTATGAGGCACGAGTTGGCTATGGTAGATTGGGGAACTTTACTGAAAGGGTTGACGGCGGATAGGCAATGGATAATATTTAAAGAACGCGTGCATGAATTACAACAATTATTCATTCCTGTCTGGTACAAAAATAAAAACGGAAAGGTGGCTCAACCGTGGCTTACAAAAGAAATTAGGATAGTATTAGATCCAAAGAGGAGGCATATAAAATTGCCAGAAATAGCAGAAAGTCTGAGGATTGGGAGCAGTTTAGAATTCAGAAAAGGAGGACAAAGAGGTTGATTAAGTGGGGGAAAATAAGAGGATGAGAGTAAACTTGCGGGGAACATAAAAACTGACTGTAAACGTTTTTATAAATATGTGAAGAAAAGACAGTCAGAAACAGGGGAAATTATAATGGGGAACAAAGAAATGGTAGAATAATTAAACACACAGGTTCATGTTCTGTCTTCAAAAATAACCTCCCAGAAATGTTAGGGAACCAAGGGGCGAATGAAAGGGAGGAACTGAAGGAAATAAGTATCAGTAAAAAAAGTGTTAGGGAAATTAACGGGGTTAAAGGCTGACAAATCCCCAGGGCCTGATAATCTACATCCCAGAGTACTAAAGAAAGTGGCCCTGGACATAGTGGATGCATTGGTGGTCATCTTCCAAAATTCGAGACTCTCTGGAACAGTTCCTACAGATTGGAGGGTGCAAATGTAACCCCACTACTTAAAAAAGAGAAAAACAGGGAACTACATCAGTAGTGGGGAAAATGCTACAGTCTATTATAAAGGATGTGATAGCAGAACACCTGGAAAGCATAAATGGGATTGGGCAATGTCAGCATGGGTTTACAAAAGGGAAATCATGCTTAACAAATCTACTGGTGTTTTTTGAGGATGTAACTAGTAGAATAGACAAGGGAGAACCAGTGGATGTGGTGTATTTGGATTTTCAGAAGGCTTTTGATAAGGTCCCACATAAGAGGTTCATGTGCAAAACCAAAGCACATGGGATTGGGGGTAATATACTGGCATGGATTCAGAATTTGTTGACAGGAAACAGACAGCATGAATAAATGTTTTTTTTTTCCGGGTGGCAGGCAGTGACTATTGGGGTACCGCAGGGAACAGTGTTTGGGCCCCAGCTATTCACAATATATATTAATGACTTGGGTAAGGGAACTAAGTGCAACATTTGAAAGTTTGCAGATGACACAAAGCTGAGGGGGAATGTGAGGTTGAGGAAGATGCAAAGAGGCTGCAACGTGATTTGGACAAGTTGGGCGAGTGGGCAAATGCACTCTGATGCAGTAGTAAGTGGATAAATGTGAGGTTATCCACTTTGGTTGTAAAAACAGAAAGGCAGATTATAATCTGAATGGTGGTAGATTAGGAAAGGGTTAGGTGCAACAAGATCTGGGTGTCCTTGTACACCAGTTGCTGAAAGCAAGCATTCAGGTGCAGCAAGCAATTAGGAAGGTGAATGGTATGTTGGCCTTCATTGCAAGAGGATCTGAGTATGGGAGCAAGGATATCTTACTGTAGTTATACAGAGCCTTGGTGAGACCACATCTGGAGTAGTGTGTGCAGTTTTGGTCTCCTTATCTGAGGAAGGATGTTCTTGCCTTGGAGGGAGCGCAAAGATGATTTACTAGGCTGATCCTGGGATGGCAGGATTGACGTCCGAGAAGAGATTGGGTTGACTAGGCCTATATTCACTAGAGTTTAGAAGAATGAGGGGATCTCATTGAAACCTTTAAAATTCCAACAGGACTAGACAGGTTAGATGCAGGGAGGATGTTCCTGATGGATGGGGAGTCCAGAACCAGGGGTCACAGTCTCAGGATACGGGGTATGTCATTTAGAACCGAGATGATGAATAATTTCTGTGGAATTCTCTACCGCAGAAGGCAGTGGAGGCCAAGTCATTAAATATATTCAAGAAGGAGATAGATATATTTCTTAAGGCCACCGGGATCAAGGGATATGGGGAGAAAGCGGGAACAGGGTACTGAATTAGACGATCAGACATGATCTTTTTTGAATGGCGGAGCAGGCCCGAAGGGCTGAATAGCCTACTCCTACTCTCTATGTTTCTATGTCTCCATTATTTCCCGATTTATACTTGACCTGACATGGGAAAAGTCTCTGGTTACTTGAGATACACTTCCTGCAGTGTGCAACAGGATGTTGTTGGTTTATTAACAGTGATGAAAGCAATTACTCTTCATCTGATGGATAAGCTGCTTTCTTTTGTAAAATTTGCTTTGCTGACTGGGAACCAAACCTGGGCCTCATCGGTGAGAGCGTCAAATCCTAACAGCTATCAAAACCTCAAAATACAAGCTCATTGCTGCCAAATGTCTGCAAGAATAAAGTGCAATTTTTTTTTAAATGACCGATTCATTAACTTTATCTAATGTGTTATGAACGCTGAACTTCGTAGTATGGTTATGTTTTAAAATCTTTAATGCAGTGTAAAATGGACTGTTACGACCAGGTGAGAAAAAAGGTCGAGGGTTCCCTCTCAGCCTTCACCTGGTCTTACCGTAACAGGGTTTTATTTTTCAATGCACTGTTTTTTTTTAAGCTCCCCCTTAGTGAACCTTTGTTCACTGCTTTCCAATTATAAGGCAAAGAAACCAGCCAAGCAGGTGTTCTTAGGTTTAAAGAAAAAAAAGTTGAACTTCATTAAACTTAAACACTAAAATAAAAGCAAAATACTGCGGATGCTGGAAATCTGAAAAAAAAACAAGAAATGCTGGATTCACTCAGCAGGTCTGGCAGCATCTGTGGAAAGAGAAGCAGAGTCAACGTTTCGGGTCAGTGACCGAAGAAGGGTCACTGACCCGAAACGTCAACTCTGCCTCTCTTTCCACAGATGCCGCCAAACTTAAACACTAATTCAGTTAATGCCTATGGATACATGATGCACACATGCAGATAGAGACAGAAAAGAGCAGACGAAATAAAGTAGAAAAGTTTGAGGCAATATCTGAAGATGGTTTTGGTTACTGTTCTTCAATCTCACTGTAGAGGGCTTGATTGTAGGTAGGTCTTGCTTTTCATTGAGGCCCAGTATTATTCTTAAACCTTCTTCAATGTAAGAGACTTTCTCTATTGAGGTTCACGTGTCCTCATTGGGTGCAGAGGCTTGTGAGAAAGAGATGGGAGCAGACAGGAGAAGTCTTCTCAGTCCAGGAGCAAACAGTCTCCCTCTCTCTCTTTTTCACTCAAACTGTCTGAACAATTCAAAAAAACTCAGGTTACCTAGTAGGTTAGTCATGTGACTAGCTGGTTTGACCACATCTGTTTGTGTATTCGGCCATCTTAGCAGTCATTCTGGAATGTGAGCTTCCTCACCTTCAATGTCAGGTGATCCAAGTCCATCGTGGGCTGAATTTGTCAGGGAATGGTCCTTTGTCTCCACAAGCAGTTAGTATGTAAATTTTTTTCCAGCCACGACTGATCTGTTTAACAAGTCATTTCCTCGCTGCAACAACAGTTTCTTGGCAGGTGGGGGGGGCGGGGGGTCTGCATGACAGGACATTCAGAGGAACCATGTGCTCTCATACAGAATCTGCCCAGAGACAAGCCAGAGACCTTGGTTACCTTAAGAACAGGAAACCCAGATCAAATATGTTTTTGAAAACAGGGTGCAAGGTTATAACACCTGAAGGACAATAGGTTTCGCGCTTCCAAACTCTCAGATTATAAACAGGGAGCCAGGGACTCTAAAATGCAGTACTGATTTGTAAATTTTAACACCTGGTTTTTCTATGGTCAGACAATTGTCAAAGGCAAACGATTATTGACTTTTAATCTGGAACAATTTGACAGGCTTTCATAGGAAGAAACAAGGACCAGCAGTCAGTTGCAGAGCCGAAGAAAAAGGAAAAAAGGCAAGCGAGAGCTAGCGCACAGGAGAAACCAACCATTGGGCTTTTTCAGAGGGAACAGCTGCTCTCAGATCACCGATAGAGCAAAAGGTTGCGAAGGTTTAAACCCAATTCGATGGCTCAAAGTTTGCAGAAGAGAAAAGACCAATGGGGTCACCAGAGATTACCTTATCAATGGAACTCCAGTCGAATGTGATCCTTTAATCGGTCATGGGGAAGTTCATGTCGCTTGCTTTAAAGTGAATGGTCTCTACTGAGGTCATAAAAGGCACAGCACATTAAACACAGTAGGACAGGCCATCAGTACATTTTCTTCTCAGCCCTTCATGGTTTTCTGTTTACTCCATTTCTATTCTCTTAATGCCACTCAACAACTGGCTGCAGAGCAGCCTCTACTGGCCTTAATGCCAAACTTTTAAAAAAATTTGAAAGTAGAATTTTTAGAAAATCCACTGCATCTTCCAGGCCTACATCAATTTTCTCCAAAACACAAATATCAATTTTATACAAGAGTACATCCATTAAAACAATTCTTCCTTTCAAAATAAGATTCAAATCAGATGAAGCTCAATATGCATCTCAGCAATACTACAGACTTTGTGCAATAGTCCTGAAATAAAGCTTTAATTATGAGCAAGTTTTAACTATGATTTTATTTTTTACCAGCTGTTTCTCCTCTTTCCCCCTCCCATCCCAAACTGGGAACAGTTCTAAGCATTGCTTCATTTCTGTGGTAATCAAGGCTACAACTAAAGCATCGCTCCCAACACCTTACTCACATTCACCATGACAGGCTGCTTCCATCAGCAGGCCCACGTTTCCAAAATGTAACTGCATACTTGAAGGGACTTGAATGACATGCCTCAGAGCTATCCGTTGCAGGGGCCATTGATCTGGTCGGGGGTAATGATTGCCGTTCCTCCGGCCTGGGTATTCTGCTGCGGGGAGGTAACTTCACCATCTCCGAAGTTAAGGAGGTGGTAGGCGGTCGCCTCCTTGTAGCCGATGTAATGTACAACAATGCTCCGCTCTGGCTGATCAACGTGTACACCCCAGTTCAATGCAGCGAGCCGTTGACCGTCTTCCAGCAGCTCCCGCTGCTGCTGGCGACATCCAGGCCGGTCATCCTAGGCGGTGACTTCGACTGCATCATCGATGCAGCTGGACGATCCAGCAGAGACGACAGCCAACTGGATGCTATGTCAGATTCCTAATGGAAACAGTAAAAGATGCCAAGCTGCATGACGCCTTCAGCAAACCTGCAGACGGAGCGCAGCGTAGATACACCTGGTCAAGATTGGACGGGTCTGCCCATTCCAGGATTGACCTCCTGTATGGGTCCCGTGCTGTCACTGTTAGATCCACTGACATCAAGTCGGTGTTCTTCTCTGACCATTGCCTCTTACTGGCCGACTGTCACTTACAGGATGACCAGCGGGTTGGCTGGGGGACATGGAAGCTCAATGCTACACTGCTAACCCCAGAGAACTTTGAGGAACTCAAAAGGGATTACAAAGGTTGGAGAACCGTAAAACCCCTCTGAGACCCCAGTTCACTGGTGGGAGACGATCAAGGAGAACGTCAAGTGGTTATTTATCTTCAAAAGGTGTTCAGAGGGCGTGAGAGAGACAGAGGGAAATGTCCCGACTCCAGAAAAGAATTCAAAATCTGCTCCGGCAGCAGTCGATGGGGGGGGCGAGGTCAAGGAGGATCTCCATGAGGTGAAGAGCCAGCAGGCCTCGCTCTTTGCCACGGAGGCCTCCAAGATCATCTTCCGGTCCAGAGTCCGCTCCATTGAGCGGGATGAGACGTGCTTGTGTTACTTCTTCCAAAACGTGCACAGACACAGCTCTGTGATCAGCAGCCTGAAGGAAAAGGACGGCTCAGTAACGTCTGCGCAGTCCAACATACTAAGGATCAGCAAATCCTTTTATGCTGGGGTGTATGACGTGAAGCCCACAGACAGCACAGCCTCCCAGTCCTTCCTGTCATTTATCAGAGGTTTTAGATGACAGCATGAGGGAGAGACTGGACAAGCCGCTAACTCTGGACGAGCTGACAAAGTCCGTCAGGTCCTTCGAGACGAGTAAAACTCTCGCAAGCGACGGCTTATCGTTTGTATTGTATTTGGCCCTGTGGGACTGGGTCGGCCCAGACCTGCTAGAAGTATACGGGAGTATGCTTCTGGCCGGCAGCATGTCAGAATCCATGAGGAAAGGCATCATCACCCTCATCTACAAGCAGAAGGGGTAAGAGGGCAGAAATCAGAAGTTGGCAGCCCATCTCACTGCTTAATGTTGACTACAAGATTCTGTCCAAAGTCATCGCCAGTCAAGTCGTCTGCTCTGGAGTTGGTGATTCACTCCGACCACACCTGCACTGTACCCAGCAAGAAATTCTCTGATAGTCTCGCACTACTCAGGGATACGATTGCCTATGTATGGGACAGGAGGGTGGACACCTGACTCATCAGCTTGGGCCAGGAGAAGCCTTTTGACAGGATATCACACACCTACATGATGGACGTGCTCTCCAAAATGGGGTTTGGGGAGGGAATTTGCAATTGGATCAAACTGCTTTACACAAACATCAGTAGCACAGTCTTAATCAATGGGTGGGAATCAAAGTATCCCGAACCAATCTGGAATCAGACAGGGCTGTCCTCTCTCCCCGTCGTTTGTTTGTTTGCTGTATTGAACCCTTTGCTGACTCTATTAGGAAGGATGCGGGCATAAGAGGGGTGACAATCCCAGGCAACGGAGGCACTCGGGTTAAAAACCTCCCTGTACATGGACGACATCACCGCCTTCTGCTCGGATCCGCTGTCCGTTCGCAGACTAGTGAGCATCTGTGACCAGTTCGAACTGGCCTCTGGAGCCAAAGTTAACCACGGCAAGAGCAAGGTCATGTTCTTTGGGAACTGGGCAGACCGATCCTTTGTCCCCTTCACCATCAGGTCAGACTACCTGAAGGTGCTGGGGATATGGTTCGGAAGAGCCGGGGCATGCACCAAAACCTGGAGGAAGCGAGTAGCCAGGGTACACCATTAACTGAGCATGTGGGAGCAGCGATCTCTCTCCATTGTGGGCAAGAACCTGGTCATCACGTGCAAAGCGCTCACGTTGTTGCTGTATGTGACGCAGGTCTGGCCCATACCCCACTCCTGCATCGTGGCGGTCACCCGAGCCATTTTCCACTTCATCTGGGGATTCAAAATGGACCGGGCCCGGAGGGACACGATATTCAAACCTCTGGATAAGGGTGGGAAAAATGTACCCAACGTCGCCCTCATCCTGATGACCACCTTAGTGTGCAGCTGCATCAAGCTGTGCGTAGATCCCCAGTACGCAAACACCAATTGTCACTACGTGCTAAGGTTCTATCTGTCCCTGGTGTTGTGAAGGATGGGCCTGGTCACATTGCCGCGGAACGCTCCATCCAGTTGGACCGTGCCGTACCACCTATCCTTCGTGGAAAAGTTTCTGCAGAAAAACACCTTTGACCACCAATCCATCAGGCAGTGGCCTGCACGGAATGTCCCCAAGGCCCCACGGGAAAAGGAGACGGCGGATCCCGCCAGACGGCTCCCCGAGCAGACTGCCAAAGCCACCTGTCAGGATGCCCCACCACCAGAACCTCCAAACAAGCACCAAGACGCAGCCCGGCCGGTGGTGAGAAGAGCCCTCCCCGCCAGATCCCTCCTGCACGCCCAGAGTCTCACGCCTGGAGTCTCACCCACTCCACACAAGGCCCTCGAGGTGGCTGTGGTGGGGAAGAGACTGCCGCCCACCATTTTCTGGAATGTAAATTTCCCAGCTGCAATGGGTTGAATCTCCCAATGTCCTTCTCAGAGTCAGTGTCATCTTCACTCACTTCTTCTGAGCACCTGCTTTGCAAAGACACATTCCAGGAGGAGGTGGGCAACCGTCTCTTCCCCACCACAGCCACCGCGGGGGCAAGACTTCGGGTGTGCACGAAGGATCCGACGGGCAGGGCCCCCCCCACCACCAGCCAAGCCACGTCCCGGCGCCTGCTCGAAAGCTCTGGCGATGAGGCACTCCGCCAAATGACCCTGACGGTCCGCCCGGGGAACCATCCGACAGGATCCACCGTCTCCCCCTCCCGCAGGGCCCCGAGGACACTCCGTGCAGACCACCGCCCGATGGACCGGCGGTCAAAGATGTTACTTGTCACTTATCAGCCCAAACCTGGATATTGTCCAGGTCTTGCTGCATTTCTACACGGACTGCTTCAGTGTTCAGATTTGGTCTGCATGCTGTTACATTTCAACTATTACGTTACACATTACTTCAGACTTTGGACATCAGGCAAATATTAGGTTGCATACTCATTTAAACATGTGAAACCATGGCCTGAATTTTACCACAAGCTTTGGAACCCTGACGTCAGAGCAAGAAGTGGGTTCCAAGCCCACGCTTGCAGGCTGTGGGACCAGCTCAGTAATTTTACCACAGACGGCCTAATTGACCCCCTGGGGGCCCACCATCGAATTAAGGACAGCGGGCAGGTTCTCCATGCTAACAGCCCAGAGATCGACAGTTCCAAAGCCTTAACAGCACCACTGGGCGAAGTGGTCGTCACTGAAGCAGCTCGGAGACCTCAGGAGCTGCCAGGTGAGTGGGGGGGAAAAAAAATCATGGGGCTGAGGGTCAGAGGGGAAACCACTCTCGGGGTGGGGGGGAAATGATTGGGGCCACAGGGGCTGCCTTACCTGCCCATAGGCCCCCTCTTTAGCTCTGATTATTTCCCCCCCCCACCACCCCGTGGTTGCCACAGGGAGGCCACCTCCATTAAGCTGGTGGCTTCCCCATGCAGCGGGAGTCCACACTGCCAACAACAAAATGCCAATGGCCCTGCAAAATGGACCTTAATAGGGCCGTTAAGTATGCAAATCGGCTGCCCACCTCTTTGGAGTGGGCAGCTAATCCATATCCCAACCCACCGCTGGGAAAACACCCCAATAGTGGGACCGTGCCAAGAAGCCATCCTGACACGGCACCCCCATCTCCCAGCCCGCCACCTGGGGGCCAGTAAAATTCTGCTCTATGTTTCTTTTTCAGATTGAGATACTGTGAATTCAAATAGGTTACTTTTAAAACCAAATTGAGTCAGTCTTACTCGAACCTTACAGGCCTGATTACAGCCACCTTCACTTTGATCCTCAGCTGCTAGCACCTACAGAGGGCATCCAGATGAAGGCAAAAATATCACTTTTTTTTGACTGGCAGTCAGGAAGACCAGTTCTTCCCTTGGTCATAGTATTGCCACAGCCTAAACACCTGACACTAAAAAGACTGCATCAGTAGCAGCAAAATCTTCAAGGATTTCCAGTAGGTTGTCATGCAGTGACTAATTTTACAAGATAATGTCCTACTTTTAATTTATTTTAAAGTAATTTTTCATATCATTTACAACCTAAGATCACCTCACAGAAAACTCCTTTCCAAAACATTCTTACTGTATCTTCTCAGCTTATAGACACTAGGTATAGTCTTTACTCTGCACTACATCAAATGATTGTGTCTCAGGGATCAAAACTGTTACAAACACAAGGTGCAGTCTGACCAGAATATTGTATAGTTTGCATGTAGCCTCCTTTGATTTGTATCCTATTTTTGCTACATTGATTAAAATTCTATTCACTTTTGTCAATTGCATAAACATGCTGAAAGTTGAGTCTACTAAGATTCCTAGATCTCTTTCAGCATTATTCTAAGCATGGTCAATATGTGGAAAGCACTTGGCTGCCAGTTCAGAGTCCAGTGGAAAGCAGCTCATTTGGATCACTCAAGACCAGACATGGTACACTAGGATCTTGTACAGTCCTTTTAAAATTAACGTCAGTGGAGTGTTTGCACATCTGTCTCTTGCAGCACAGTTCTTGGCAGCCAAAAGAATGCAAACCTGCCAATCTCACTAAATCCTGGCACTGGGAAGACCCCTTCCCCCTCTCACACTGCATCCACCAAACCCCAACCCACTCCACCCTGGCAATCAGGTTTAGCAAAGTCAGTCAACTGTGTGCAAACTCTTAGAATTCATACAATTCAAGATAAAATTAGTGAGCATCTACAAATGTATGAGCTAGTGAAGGAGAGTCAGAATGGCTTTGTGTTTGTCTGTCAGCTGTGGCTCAGTTGGTTGCACTCTCACCTCTGAGTCACAAGGCTGTGTTCAAGTCCCACATTAGGGCTTGAGTACAAAAAAGATTGACACTCCAGTGCAATGCTGAGGGAGCGCTGCACTGTTGGAGGTCGTCTTTCAGACGAAATATTAAAGTGATGTACAGTCCTGTAATGTGGATGTAAAAGCTCCCATGACACTATTTCGAAGAAGAGCAGGAGAGTTATCCCTGGTGTCCTGACCAATATTTATCCCTCAATCAACATCACAAAAACAATTATCTGTTCATCACATTGCTGTTTGTGGAACCCAGCTGTACACAAATTGGCTGTTCCATTTCCTACATTACAACAATAAGTGTACTACACTGGCTGTAAAGTGCTTTGAGACATGTGGTGGCAAATGCAAGCCTTTTTTGACAAATTTAGTTGAGTTTTAAAGACGTTATTGGATTGATTAAAAAGGCAGTATACGTAGCATATGTGAATTTTCATAAAGCAATCAATAAGGTGTATCACAAAAGACTTAGAAAGATTTTTTTGTATAGACAGAAATATGGCAGCACAAAAAGTCTGTTGAAGAGAAAACAGTTGGTGTAAATAGGGGGCTGCTTCTGTTAAAGATGAATCGGACTATTTGCTTAAGGAGAGGTCAAAGATCAGTACTGGTTGTTAGGGTCAAATGGCCTGTTTCCAAGTTGTAACTTCTTGGTATTTTTATGCATTAAGGCAGTGTGGTGTAAACACAAGATTATTCCATACACTAAACCGAATTCCTATTGAGGCATTTAATGCAAGAGGGCAAGGAGCAGAAGCCAGGAATGGAGGTAGCATCATCAGAACATTGCTGGCAAGCAGCATTCACAGCATCTCCTCCTGGCACTCCTAATTTTGATGGAACAAAATCCTGTGACAAGAAAATTTTATCTTTTAAGTCAACGTTTCTGAGCATCTTGTTTACAGATCATTCTGGACAATAAAATTCAGTCGTTCACACAAGGTTTACAAACTGTCTCCAACTCCAAAATACGATCAGCCTCCCATATTGCTAACAATACACACACCTCAATTGAGCATGATGGAAGCGCTTTGCAATAACATTAAACTTGGATCTATACATCAGGCGGGAAGGCCTAGCCTGAATCCAAGATATAGCCCGCATAGTATCAGGACAGGAAGCAATTACAGATAAAGTGGACAATCCATGTGAATTACATTACTATACACCGACACTATAGTGTAAATACATCCTGAGGACACACACACATTTGAAAAGTTCTCTCTTTCTTTCCCCAGTATGTGACGCTCTTCACTCCTCTATCCCTTCCCACCCCTCACTCACTGCCTTTTCCTTTCCAGCTCTCCTCCCCTCTCCAGATTCACCCACTACCTTCTGACACAACTGATCTTTTTATCTTCCCTTTCCTGCTTCCCTCTCTTTTCGTCTCCCGCTCCTTTTTTTGGGGGGGTCTATAGTCTCCTGTTTTAACCCTCCCAGCCCCATTTCTCACCTTTTTCTATCTACCAGAGAAAGCAGGATGAACTGGACCTAAACCGACCCGCCACAACTCCGATTCAGGCTGAAGTTCGAAATGAGCTAGTAGTAGTATACAGACCCGGAATTAGACATGGCATGAAAGCCCATTTACATAGGAGCTCTAATTCATTTTATGACTCTTGATTTCAACTGAATTCTATCTTAGCAGTTAATTGTGTATTGTTCCTAAAGCTGCACCTGTATTGAGTGGCATCAAATTGCTGTCTGATATGTGCATGTGCTGTACTAGAAGAAAAGCTAGAAGAGTTTCAAATTATTTCAATTCACCCTACCATTTCTCTATATATTTTCTCTATTTGCTGTGTGTATTTTCAATTAGTCATTTTCAATACCTTTACACAAGAATTGGCTTATATAAATGATGAAAAACAGAATTAGTAGGATGGCAAGAACAAAAATATTGAATTGCAAATAGGAATACAGAAACGTACTAGGGGATTGGGGCAGCAGGCATCCTCTATCACAAGATTGCAAGGTAAATTATGGATGAGAAAGGTCATTTAGCCCATATTTACTTAGCAATCCTAAAAAAAAAAGTCATCCCATCACAATATCCAACTGTCTCTCTTCTATTACCCAACTCTCTCAGCTAACTATATGCAAAACAAAAACAGAAAATGATCAATATACAGCAGATCTACCAAAATTTTGCAAAGCGATAATGGGATTGAGTTTCCACTTTGGGAACAATGGGTAATCCAAGCACCACTTGCAAACTGCAAATTTTATAATGTTTCTCCTACACCTGAGTCTAGCTTGTTTGCAATCTTTATAAAGAGTAATGGACCCAAAACTGATACTTGGGGAACACCACCTCCCAGTCTGAAAAACATCCATCAACCACTATCCTCTGCTTCTGGTCACTGAGCAAATTTTGTGTCCACACCACCACATTCCCCTTAATTCCATGGGCTTTCATTTTCTTAAGCTCCCTATGTGGCACGTTGGACTTTTGGAAGGCAATTGACATATACAACATATGCTGCACTATCTTGATCAATCTTCTGTTATCTCAAAGAATTCTATGAAGTTAGTCTGACATGATGGCTCTCCATGATTGACCAGTGCCCCTCCAAATGAAAGTTTATTTTGTCCTGACAATGGTTTCTAATAACTTCCCTCCACTGGTAGGCTGACTGGCCTGTAGTTTCCTGATTTATCCTTTCCTGCCTTTCTTGCATAGTGGTGTAACGTTAGAAACCCTCGAGTCCTCTGGCACTTCTCCTGTACCCAATGAGTATTGAAAGATTGTGACTAATGTGTCCTCGCTTTCACTCTCAGGATGCATTCCATCTGGACCAGGTTGCTGATCTTTTTAGTACTTTTCTATCTATTACTATACTGTCTGTAATTTCCCTCTTTTAGTGCAATATTCACATCTTCCTTTGTGAAGACACATACAAAGTATTCATTTAATACTTTTGCTTCTACATGAAGACTTCCTTTTGACTCCTTAATAGGCCCAACTTTTCCCCAGTAAACTGCTTACACTTTGTTTTAGGGCTCAATTCAATGTTACTTACTAATCTTGTCTTGTAACCTCTCTTGGCTACCTTTTTTCTTTCCACAATCTTCCTGGTTATTAACTAAATCTTGCAGCTGACATTTGCCATAAGCCTCCTTTCTCTTTTGTTTTAACTTTTGTTCCTTTTGTCATCCAGGGCACATTAGATTTTCTTGTGCTACCTTTTTGCTTTAAAAGGAATGTGCCTAGTTTGTACCTAAACTGTGCCTTCCCTGAATATCCTCCATTGCTCCATTACTGCTTTGCCCTGCAATCACCTCTTTCAATCAGTCCCCTTCTTAAATCACTGAAATTAGCTCTTCTCCAGTTGAGCATTTTTACCTTTGATATTTTCCAATCTCTCCATAATTACTTTAAACCAAACTATGTGGTGACTGTGAACAAGATGATCACCTACTGTAACACACTCCACTTAGTTTATTTCCCAGAGCCAAATCCAACACTGCTTCCTTCCTTGATGGACTGGAGACATATTGGTTGAGAAAGTTCCCTTGTATACATATCAAATTCTTCTTCCATACCCTAAGCAGTACATTTTTTCCAGATTACATTAGGGCAATTAAAGTCTCCTAATATTACAACATTTTGTTACATGACTTTTGAAAGTTGGTGACAAGTTTGCTCATTTATCTCATTCTCACTGTTTGGAACTCTACTGAAAAACTCCAAATAATATAACAACTCTCCCTCTGTTCCTCACCTCAAGCCAAATAGATTCAGTTCTAGAACCATCTATTAAATCCCTTCTACTTAGAATTGTATCATTCTATGAATACTGCCACCTCCCCTCTTTTTTTCCTTCTCTATTGCTTAATATTTGGTAACTGGGAATGTTAAGAACCTATTCCCAGCCTTTCTTGAACCATGTATCTGTTAATGCAGTCACCTCATAATTCCATGTAGCAATTTGTGCCCGCAGATCACCAGTCTTATTAGTTACAATACAGACATTGGCATTTATGCAATTTAATAGCTTCATCACTTGTGCTATTTTCCTCAATCGGGTCCCCACATTGAGATATTTCTAATTTTGCTGTGGTTTATATCTTTTTCTCTGATCTCATTTTTGCATTGTGCTTTTCTTTGCTATTTTCTGTTTTCCACCCTCCCCCTCAGTCCTCAACCCAGGTAAACTAGTTTAAACCCTTCCCCAACAGTACTAGTTAGCCTCTCACCGAGAACTTTGGTCCTGGTTTTGTTCAGGTGCAACTCTTGTACAGGTATCCCTTCCCCCAAAACCAATCCCAATGCCCTAAGAATGTGAAACCCTCCATCCTGCACCATTTCTCCAACCACATCTACCTGCACTATTTCGCTGTTTCTACACCAAGTGGCACTGGGGGTAATCTTGAGATGACTACCTTTTTGAGGTCCTGCTTTTTAATCTTTTTTTTCCTAGCTCCTTGAACTCTGCCAAAAGGATCTCGACACTTTTCCTATCTCTGTCATCGGTTCCAACATGGATCATGACTTCTCATTGAAAGTCCTGCACCAGGGAGGCAAGATATAATTCAGGAATCAAGTCTGTGGTTATAGAAAACGGTCTGTATTTCCCTAACTACCAAATCCCCTGTAACTAATGCATTTCTACTCCTTTTTTCTGTGTGTCAAATCTCCCGGAATGCCATAGGCTTGATTCTTAATGCATTCCTCCAAGGAGTAGTTGCTCTGCCCGGTATTCAAAACTGAAAACCAGTTAGTGAATGTCACTGCTTATATAAATACTAGAAATGTGATGACAGATCTGGAAGCTATTGTGACAGTAGAAACTATGATATGATGGGTGCGTTATAGACATAGGGAAAGCAGCTACCACCTTTGGTTGACTTGTGAACGTGCATGGGATAATATCAAGCTGACCCTTAGGACCAAGCTGATGGTTTATAAGGCCTGTGTTCTCAGCACCTTGCTGTATGGTTGTGGAACATGGATGACTTACAGCTACGAGGAAAAGAAGCTCAATAATTTCCATCTTCACTGTCTGTAGCACAATATGGGTATATCCTGGCAGGGCAAAATCACAAATGCGGCAGTCCTCTCAAACAGAGGTGGCTTCGGCAGATCGGGCACATTTGCTGGATGGAAGATGGTGGCATACCCAAGGACTTTCTGTATGGTGAGGTAGCTGGGGCTAGGCAATCAGTGGAGTGCCCAAAGCTCCGCTTCAAGGATGCTTGCAAGTGTGACGTGAAAGTCCTAAATTTCGACACTTGCATCTGGGAGTCACTAGCTGGCAAGAGAGAAATGGCAACACATCCTGTGGATTGGCATGCACTTCATGATGACCAGTAGCTAGGCAACAGGCACCAACGCTGAAAACAACAACTCACTTGGCAGCTTCATTTCTGGCAGAACCTACCCCTCAAAGATTGGCCTGCACAGCCATCAAAGGTGCACCAAGAAAAGACCTAAATGGGTTGTTTGCTGCGTGTCCAACATCTTTCATAGATGAAAGGATGCCAGCCAACTGGGTCATCAGAAACAAAGATAACGCCAGAGGATGGCAACAAACTTAACATGCAAGAGCTTTCGGCAAGGACAGAATAAGTGGTCGTGTAGTCATACATGTCGAGGACAACTAGGAGGTAAATGTTGATCCTGATGGAGGTAGGTAAGCTTATACTATCCTGCTGATGCATCCCAAAACTCTGTCTGTCCTCCCAATGGCCTCATCACACTGCCTGTGGATCTACAGTGATTTATTCTTAGGCCCCACTCCTAATCTGCAGCACTGCATATATATGCCTGGAGATCCCCAGACTCAAGTACATTACACTTAACTTATCCATTTTGCAGGACATCTGTCACATGCAGGTCCATTTCCCTAATTTTATCTAAACTTATCAGTGTCACTGACAAACCTGTTAATCGTTCCGTTAATGACATCATCCAAATCATAAATCAAGAGGATGAACAGCAATAATTCCAGCACACTGCTCTTGAAAATTGTGCCATGGCATATTTTGCATCCACCTGAGAGGGTAGCCAGAGCCTCAGTTCAAGATCTCTTCTCAAAGATGGCATCTTCATGACCTAATCTCTTGTAGACACATTCCCTGGGTACCTGATCTACAAAGTCCATTTTAAAAAACTTTACCCCCATGATTTCATGTTGCTATATTAAGCAGACACACTTTTACATCAATCCAGATTGACAAATATAAAGTAAAGGCTTATGTTTCAAAGTGAGAGTTGTAAGCCTTAACACAAGTGATTTAATTACTAAATTTATGGTTTAAAATGGATTGATTCATTAAAGAGCCATCTTTAGTCTCAAATTAAATTACTGTGAAAACAATATGTAGAGTCTCTACTTGGCTAATATAGACTGCACCCTCTCTTCCAAAGGGACTTGCCTAGAGAACATAGACACAGATTGTCCCAAAACCTGCTTTGGCACAAATGTGCATATCGTACTGCTCGGAGTTTAGATAGCTAAAACCATGCAGCTTAAAAAAAGACTTGCTTGGTAAGAAAACCTGTAAAGATACCCACAATCTCCCAATGATGAGTAGACACCAGGTATTGTTCACTACTACAGAGTTAATGAGGTGCTTGAAGAAAAGGCACCAAGAATATCAGGGGATAATTTGAACTAAGACTATGTAAATCATAAAGATGGTGGTTGTTGAGTATTCCATGCTTAGAAATATAACCATGCTTGCTGGAAAGACGAGGCCCACAGGTAGTGCATTTCACCTCAGGATGTCCTAAAGCACTTTACAGCCAGTGAAATACTTTTTGAAGTGTGATCACTTTTCTTCATGCAGGCAACAGGACAGCCAATTTGTGCAGAGCAAGGCCCCACAAACAGCAAAGTGACAATGACCAGTGTTTTATTGATGTTGGTCGAGGGATAAGTATTCGTCAGCACATTGTGTTAACTTCCCTGCTCTTCTTGAAAATTGTGCCATGGCATATTTTGCATCCACCTGAGGGGGTAGCCAGAGCCTCAGTTTAAGATCTCTTCTTAAAGATGGCATCTTCAACAGTGCAGAACTTACCCAGTACGGTGCTGGGGTGTTAGCTTAGATTTTGTGCTCAAGTCTCTGCAGTGGGACTTGAACCCACAACCTTTTAATTCAAAGATGAGACTGCTACCAACTAAGCCAAACTGAAACTGGCAGTTTAAAGTTACCAGCTTGAAGTGCATTTATTCAAATACTCATTAGGTCTATAGCTTGCAGGGAGGTGAGTGGAAGACGACCCACTATCCCTCTAGCTTGTCAATCATCACTGTAGTCTGGAGTACTATGGACCTGCCTGGCTCCGATAACAGATTACTTCATTTGCCATTGGGTTGGTTTCAATCTCTCTTCACTAGGCATGTCATCTTGGAACTAACTGGCCCAAGAGAGAGTTGGTTTGGTTTTGTTTCCTTTTCCAAGGAGGTTAGTTGTTTGTCACTAGACAACTGTTAAGCCAGGACTTTAAGTCCTTGCCATGACCACAGGATTGGCACATATCCCACTGAACCTGGCTCTGGCATTTGGATATAAAGAGCTTGCTTCTTTGCAATCCAATCAATATACACACCACACCTTGGATATACAAAAGAATATTTCAAACCTGGCCTTCAAATAGTGACTGGAGTTGTGGTACTGTTATATGCAACTAACATTTTTATTAAGTTTGGAAGAAAACTTTCACTTTCAAAAACACTGCCTGTTTAATTCTGTTCCCATACCAGCCATTACAGATACTGGCTTCACCATGTTTGCCCAAGTTAAGCAAATGTTTTAGATATGAAATGCAGGCATTTCCAAACTAAGAATTTCCGGTCTGGCTTACTTGGATAAGAAGCATTTTTCCCATTGCCTTACGAATGTCATATCTGAGTTGTAAACAACAAAAACATCTAGAGATTACATGATCGAAATGAACCCAAATACCTTTGAAGTGCACTTCTCTCAAAAGGATGACTTTGAATTACATTATACTGTTAAGACCAGGTGAGAAAGGGTCTAGGGGTTCCTTCTCAGCCTTTGCCTGGTTTAACCATAACAGGATTTAATTTAACAGTGTGTTTTTAGCTCCCCCTCAGTGAATCCTTGTTCACTGCTCCAATTGTAAGGCAAAGAAATCAGACAAGTTTCCTTAGAGTTAAACAAGAAAGGTGGAAGTTTATTATTCTTGAACTCTAATCCAGTTAACGACTAAAAATATGCAATGTGAACAGGCTTGCATGCATACGCAATAAACACACATAGATAGAGACAGAATTAGTAGAAAAGAATAAAGGAAAAGTTGGAGGCAATATCAGAATTATAATTAGTCCTTTAAGTTCAAGGTGGAGTCTTTGGTTGCCAGTAAGTCGTGCAATTTGTTGGGGCCCAGTTCATGTTTCAACTTGTTTTGATGTCGCAGTCTTTTCTGTTGAGATTTACGTGTCTTCTGTGGGTCCAGTGGCTTGGGAGAAAGTGAGAGAGAGCCAGCCAGGCAAGAGGCTTCCTTGTTCCAGCTTTACTTGCAAACTGCCCTGTGGCTAGTTCCAAAAACCTGGAACAGCTGTTAGTCATGTGACCAGCTGGTTTAAACAGTCCTGGCTTTGTGGATTGTATTATTTTAGCAGTCCCTGGAATGTGCTTCCTTACACCTTTTAATGTCTGGTGATCAAAATCCATTTGAGTTAATTGGATCAGGGAGTAATTCTTTTGTCTCTCCAAGCACTATTGCTTTGTATGCAAATGTTCATCCAGCCAAGTGTCTGGTAATCTTCAAACAAGTCATTTCTTCACTCCAGCAACAGTTTAAAAGCAATATTCATATGACTAAATTAATATGCCTCATTCTTGGCATGTAGGGGTCTGCATGACAATGCACATTTCATCAAAAGGGGAGAACTATGGTGCTCAACTCATCATTTCAAAGGTTACTGCAGTGAGTCAAGTGTTTTACGCCACTTTTTATACTGTGCCCAATGTCCACTGTATTTTCATAGCAATGTGAATTGAGAGCTGCATTTTCACTGCCTGCTTGCACCACTGAGATTGAGGAAATCATTTCTCTGTATATATCCAAGTGCCACCTTTTTGATTGGTTAGTTTTTACTGATTGGGGGAAAAAACCTGACAATTGTCGGCTCTTTAATAATTAAAATGTAAATGCCTTTACATTAGACCTCTGATGTTTGGTTCTGAAGAAAACAAATTTTCAACCAATTTTTGCACCAGCTCAATGGGAGGCAGAATCAAAGGATATCAGACTAGTTGGATTAGGAATTTAATTATATCCATTTCAATTATTCATAAGAATTATACATTGAGAAGTATATTCTCATTCCTCAAAGTATATTTACAGTAATACCCAATTTAATTGTATATACCATGGTGCACAATTGTTCTGAAAACAGTCACTTAATAGGTTTAAATAAATGGCAAGAAACAACTATTTTTACATCTTTGACATTTCAGGTTGTTGTTTGAAGCTGCAAATGCAATTTTGATAACCTTGCATATTTTTTAGTCCTGACATCAGTGCAAAATACTGTTGTTAATCTGAAATAAAAGTTAGAAAATTCTGAAAACACTCAGCAGGAACAGTTTCTCGCTCCACAAACGTCACTGACCTTAGTATTTTCTGTCTTCACTTGTCCTGGCATTGTGTAACAGAGAATAATAAATAGTTGGAAGCAATTACCAAACAGTGATCCCATTGAGAGATTCAGCTTTGTCAAAACCACAAAAAAGGTTTTGATGAAAGGTCATTGACCTGAAATGTTTATTTACTGATACAGCACTGAAACAGGCCCTTCAGCCCACCGAGTCTGTGCCGACCAACAACCACCCATTTATACTAACTCTACAGTAGTCCCATATTCCCTACCACCTACCTACACTAGGGGCAATTTACAATGGCCAATTTACCTATCACCTGCAAGTCTTTGGCTGTGGGAGGAAACCAGAGCACCCGGCAAAAACCCACGCAGTCACAGGGAGAACTTACAAACTCCGCACAGGCAGTACCCAGAATCGAGCCCGGGTCCCTGGAGCTGTAAGGCTGCAGTGCTAACCACTGCCATGTTTTACTGTTGCCATTTTCAATCCAGGAGAATTAACACAGCATTAGCAACATTATCAAAAAGCTTTATGAATTATGTTTTCATATGTCATTTATAGTTTCCTTCTGTCATGGGTACAACCAATATTACCAAAGTTTAAAGTTGCACAAGAACTTTAAAAACACGCTGGGTATATTTATAAAGAGAAAATATGTGCGTGTCTGGGTGACAAAAGTCCTCAATTTTCACTTATTTGTGCCTTATTTTCATTTATGCAAATATGGGAAGGAAACCTTTGCACTTGTGTGGGTTTGATCTACAGATGTTTAATTCTTGTAAGTAGTTTGGTATGTAACCATACCCTCCTTCCTGTTTTCAAAGACACTCGGGTCATTTTCAACGTCGTCACTAGAGTCGTAACCTTACCGAACATGTATGGAACTTTTATGGAATCACCGCTTAATCTTTATTTTCATTGAAATTGATAGACTGAAAATAGGGAAAGTTCTATAAAGGGTAGGTAATCTGCTCTGCCAGGATACCCCCAGGCAACGAAGCTGAAAGTTTTCCCCCCCAATAAATGGACATTTATTTTATCTTAATGCTGTGGAAATATGGATCAAAAGAGGAACAGATCAGGTACCATTATTGCTCTCCTTTCAATTTTCATCATTTTATGCAAGCTCAGAAGCAAGGGATTTGGGGGAAGACTGATCACATTATACTGGATTTATCGTTCTGGTGTCATAGTTAAACTCTGCATTTTCAGGAGGTACAATGCTTGTTGACAATTAGTTTTCACATTTTTAGTGCAGAAAAAAACAAATGTATTTGTATTTACCCTCTTCACACAATGGAGAATGGAAATCTGGAAAACTCTCCTCCAAAAGGCTGTTAAAAATTTCAAAATTGAGATTGATAGTTTTTGTTAGGCAAGGGTATTAAGGGTTACGGAGTCAAATTGGGTAGATGGAGTTGAGATACAGACCAGCTATGATCTCAATGAATGGTGGAACAGGTTTGACTATATTTGCTTCTGGAGCCCCAAAACTAAAACAATCCCGTTTCCACTCTTGTTGAAGCACTTGTTTGCCTGATTGACGGACCCAGCATCAGGAAAGCGGGGTGTGCTGAGAGCCATCCCCCTTGCTGCTGACACCCCACAACTTCCTCCCCTGCAACTCTCACCTTGCAAAGCCCCCTCCCACCTTGACTCACCTCTGGCCTGGGTCCAGCACCTCCAGTGAGTCCAGAACTGGCAGCAGCCACTGCCTCTGTGTTGGTGCTGCTCAGTTAAAGAGCTGCTGGCCTCTGGCTGGTAGCTCTCCCCAGGCAGGACTTCTGTAGCTGGGGTTCTTAAACCCAGGGAAGGCCTGCTGCTGTCCGTTTTAAGTGCCTAATTGGCATGTAATGTGGCGAGACTTCCCCAAAGGAGGTGATGCGGGGCTCTCACCGGTGCTTTAGATGTTTGTTTGGTATTGCTAGTTCCTGGTTCCTTTTCTGAGGATATTTCATGCAACTGATGGATGATGTCATCTTCACCGAAGGATTAATGATTGTGCTGCAATAAATAAATGAGTTCCAGGCTGCAGCAGGTTACCAGAAATAAAATGTAATAGATTCTATTCTAGCTTGTTAGTACACTTTTAGATAGCTGTCTTTTTCTACACTAAGGGTTAGACCTTTAGATTTGTCAGAGAACCTCCATATTTTCATTTTTACTTGGGTCTATTTTAATTAACTTCTGGAAATGTAATTATGCATCTGTCATAGGATAACAGGCTGATGATCACTTAGTCAATTCAACATAGCAGAACTTGCAGAGCAATTCCCCACATTGTTGAGATAAAAATGGCTCTTATATTAATAAGCTGCATCACAGAAATATCCAGACTTCTAACATTTCCTGCAACACTTATTCACTGCAACATAGACGTAACCACAGTTTAAAAATACTATTATGAGTTTAAAAAAACATATTCTGCAGGGTGACATCAGCTTCTGTAATGCAGGCAGCTTTTTGATGAATTGTCCAATGTCAGTCTAAATCGTTATTTAGAGATATCACTACTCGTGAGACTCCCCTATAAATGTATGCTACATCTGGATGAGCAATATGACCCTTTGAAATACATCAAATCAAGTGGATGGTCACTAACCACAGAATTATTGTGAAAAAGACAGTCACTAAATTGCCAAATGTTCAACCACTGGGGCTAGAATGCATTGATTAATTATTGAGATATTAGGAGCCATCAGGATCCTAAAAAAGAAACTTCAATGGAGAAATTAAGGTTGCACATTTTCAAAATGAAGGTAAGATAAACCTGGTAAAAGGAATATTTAGCCCACGCTGCAGATTTCTTCATGGAATTGAGACAGTTATGACTCACTGACTTAAAAGCAGTATGTGTCCCATTTTTTTTTTACATATAAATTTCAACAAGCAAGGCCAATGAAGTAGTAAGAGAATTATGGGTGAATCACTGGGAAATGAGGGTACAAACATTATTTTATTGAAGAGGTGCTCGGGGAACACACCTCCATGAAAGTGAATGGCCACAAAATTCGGCTCTGTTGCCCTGTAATCTTGGGGCTTTGGATGCTATTTCAGTTCTAAAATGGCAACTGCACTATGTGTGCACACTTCCAGCATGACCCACACTGGGTGTCATTTTGCTAATGTCAGTAGCATAGGTGTTGGAGTGTGCACAGGAAGTATGCAGAGTAAGCAGATCATATCAGTCAGCATGTATTGCTGATTTGATACTGGCTCTGTCATTTTCGACCATGCTGCTCCAGCTGACAGACTCCCCTAACCTCACAAAGCTGAACATGCTTTCAGCAGCAGGAAGGACCACACGCGCTGTGCTATTTAAAGGGATCATCAACTACTTTCAGGTTAGTTGCTGATTAATTTCTACTGGCTCTGTCTGAGGTTGTAGAAGTACTTGGTGGTTTGCAGAGTTGTTTAAAGTTGAAGTCAACTGGGAATGTTGTGGCATGTGGAAAAGGCCTTGGTTTTGACTTCAAGAATTCTGGTCCAACCACTTGCTCCTATGGATGTTGTAGTTAATGCATCCCTTAGCCTGCACCATGTAAAGAAAATTGCGCCAGGAGAAGCTGCTCAGAGGCTGGAGAAGGGTTCTCCGAAGGAGGTCTTATCAACCCAAGTCTTTGGGGAGTATTTCTCTTACCTCAACCTCAGCCTGGATCAGTGTACAGAGAAGGTGCTCACAGAAATCTGCCACCTTATGCAACCAGACCTGCACACTCAGGACAGAGCTGCCAGTGGGTGCGAAAGTGACCCTGGCCATGAATGTCTTCATATCAGGATCCTTCCAGGCTGGAGCAGGTATCAGCTGTAACATCTCCCAGTTTGCCATGCACTGCTGCAGAAGGGAAGTGATAGATGCACTTTAGGCAAGAGAGGGGAGTTTATTGTCTTCTCTCCAACCAGAGAGAATCGGGCAGAGTGTAGAGGTGGCACCCCCAGGATAGTGGGCTTCCCCATGGTCCAGGGTACCATCGCCTGCAAACATGTGGCTTTGCAGGCACTGCATCTAAATGCTCAGATATACTGCAATTGCAAAGGGTCCCAATCTCAATGTCCAGTTGGTTTGTGACCATCGTTCAGCATATCATATACAGGTGAATGCCCTCAATCCTGGCAGCAGTCATTATGCATTAATTCGGTTAGGTTTACCTTAGCGATGGGCAGGGACAGGTATATACCGCAGGGCAAGAATTATAGCTGGGGGAAAGGAAATTATGACGCGATTAGGCAAGATTTAGGATGTGTAGGATGGGGAAGGAAACTGCAGGGGATGGGCACAAACGAAATGTGGAGCTTATTCAAGGAGCAGCTAATGCGTGTCCTTGATAAGTATGTACCTGTCAGGCAGGGAGGAAGTTGTCGAGCAAGGGAGCCGTGGTTTACTCAAGAAGTTGAAGCGCTTGTCAAGAGGAAGAGGGCGGCTTATGTTAGGATGAGACGTGAAGGCTCAGTTAGGGCGCTTGAGAGTTACAAGCTAGCCAGGAAGGATCTAAAGGGAGGGCTAAGAAGAGCAAGGAGAGGACACGAGAAGTCATTGGCGGATAGGATCAAAGAAAACCCTAAGGCTTTCTATAGGTATATCAGGAATAAACGAATGATAAGAGTTAGAACAGGGCCAATCAAGGATAGTAGTGGAAAGTTGTGTGCGGAATCAGAGGAGATAGGGGAAGCGTTAAATGAATATTTTTCGTCAGTATTTACAGTAGAGAAAGAAAATGTTGCCGAGGAGAATACTGAGATTCAGGCTACTAGGCTAGATGGGATTGAGATTCACAAGGAGGAGGTGTTAGCAATTTTGGAAAGAGTGAAAATAGATAAGTCCCCTGGGCCAGATGGGATTTATCCTAGGATTCTCTGGGAAGCCAGGGAGGAGATTGCAGAGCCGTTGTTGTTGATCTTCAAGTCGTCATTGTCGACAGGAGTAGTGCCGGAGGACTGGAGGATAGCAAATGTTGTCCCCTTGTTCAAGAAGGGGAGTAGAGACAGCCCTGGTAATTATAGACCTGTGAGCCTTACTTCGGTTGTGGGTAAAATGTTGGAAAAGGTTATAAGAGACAGGATTTATAATCATCTTGAAAAGAATAAGTTCATTTGCGATAGTCAGCACGGTTTTGTGAAAGGTAGGTCGTGCCTCACAAACCTTATTGAGTTTTTCGAGAAGGTGACCAAACAGGTGGATGAGGGTAAAGCCGTGGATGTGGTGTATATGGATTTCAGTAAGGCGTTTGATAAGGTTCCCCACGGTAGGCTATTGCAGAAAATACGCAAGTATGGGGTTGAAGGTGATTTAGAGCTTTGGATCAGAAATTGGCTAGCTGAAAGAAGACAGAGGGTGGTGGTTGATGGCAAATGTTCATCCTGGAGTTTAGTTACTAGTGGTGTACCGCAAGGTTCTGTTTTGGGGCCACTGCTGTTTGTCATTTTTATAAACGACCTGGATGAGGGTGTAGAAGGGTGGGTTAGTAAATTTGCGGATGACACGAAGGTCGGTGGAGTTGTGGATAGTGTCGAAGGGTGTTGTAGGGTACAGAGGGACATAGATAGGCTGCAGAGCTGGGCTGAGAGATGGCAAATGGAGTTTAATGCGGAGAAGTGTGAGGTGATTCACTTTGGAAGGAGTAACAGCAATGCAGAGTACTGGGCTAATGGGAAGATTCTTGGTAGTGTAGATGAGCAGAGAGATCTTGGTATCCAGGTACATAAATCCCTGAAAGTTGCTACCCAGGTTAATAGGGCTGTTAAGAAGGCATATGGTGTGTTAGCCTTTATTAGTAGGGGGATCGAGTTTCAGAGCCACGGGGTCATGATGCAGCTGTACAAAACTCTGGTGAGGCCGCACCTGGAGTATTGCGTGCAGTTCTGGTCACCGCATTATAGGAAGGATGTCGAAGCTTTGGAAAGGGTGCAGAGGAGATTTACTAGGATGTTGCCTGGTATGGAAGGAAGGTCTTACGAGGAAAGGCTGAGGGACTTGGGGTTGTTTTCGTTAGAGAGAAGGAGGAGGAGAGGTGACTTAATAGAGACATACAAGATAATCAGAGGGTTAGATAGGGTGGATAGTGAGAGTCTTTTTCCTCGGATGAGGATGGCAAACACGAGGGGACATAGCTTTAAGTTGAGGGGTGAAAGATATAGGACAGATGTCAGAGGTAGTTTCTTTACGCAGAGAGTAGTAGGGGCGTGGAACGCCCTGCCTGCAACAGTAGTAGACTCGCCAACTTTAAGGGCATTTAAGTGGTCATTGGATAGACATATGGATGTAAATGGAATAGTGTAGGTCAGATGATCGGCGCAACATCGAGGGCCGAAGGGCCTGTACTACGCTGTAATATTCTAATTCTAATTCTGTGCCAGTCTGTTGATCCCTCACGGTTGTTGGGCGACAGCAGCTATTTGCTTAACAGCTGTCTCATCTCCACTGCACAACCCAACTACACGTGGCCAACATGTATGAGAGCCAAGCTTCCACACAAATCATCATCAAGCAGATCATTGGGATGCTCAAGCAATGGTTCAACAGCCTGGAGTGCTCTAGAGAACCCTGCAGTAATTGGCCGGCATATGTGTGCTGATTCATTGTGGTCTGCTGTATCCTCCACCACCCTGCCATCAAGAGGGCACAGCCCTTATCACCAGGGATACAGCAAGCAGCTCAGAAGCAGGAGGAAGGGAGAAGGCAACCATCACATCCCCTTTCCAGCCAGGCACTCTGATCGCCTCATCCAACTGCAGTTCCATTGAACACAACCTGAAATCCACGCTCTGCAACAGTCTTACCTTCCCTCTGTCACTGACCATCATAGTGCCCTCTTGGTCACAATGTTGAAATAAAAGCCACCACAAAAAAAATCCAAATCAATTTCATCAAATAAGTCATCCAATATTCCACACAATTATCTTTTTGTGCATTCCTTTAGTGCCTTTCTTGTGGGTACCTTTTACCTGGCCTATTGCTCCTACACAGTGCTGCTCCAATGGCTGCAACATGGCTGGTGGAAATCTTCTGACTTTGTGAGGGAGACTGCAGATAACCTTGCAGGACAACCTGAAACAGCTCTGGTCCTAGAAGGCCCAATTTCAGACTGCGCTACCTTGGCACAGGCAACAGCATTCTGAGCTGGTTGGCTGACAGGCAATAGCAAGGACACTGGCTAAGTGGCAGGGGTGCAAGGATGAATGCCATCATCCTAAGAAAGGACAGCAGGTTTTGCTCCCTGGAGCCACTGACACTCCCCCAAGTCAGTGCCACAGTAATTCTAGTAATCTGTTGGAGGATAAGTTGTTAGATTACTGTGAGCCTATTTGAGCACTGGTATCCATGCCATGATGGCAGCAGTCTGAGCCTGCAGTGCAACAAGCTGAGATTTCATGGCCTCAGTATGAGCTTCCATTCCAGCACTCCGACATTGGGTGGCTCCTGCTTGTGCTGCAGTGGAAGCTGAGACATCGGCCATCAGATGCTGCATCATGGTCAGATCTGCAAGTCAGAGTTTGTCACCGCTTCCACACTGGAAAGGATGGTTCCAGGTTCTACACAAAGCCCTGTGCCAAATTGGAGCTGGACTCCTCCATACTCCTCGACAGTGACAGCACGGTGTCTGGCAGGCCTAACAATGCACCAAGCATTTCGTTGTGCATACCCAGGAGTCTTTTTCTGTATGCTATCCCATCAAAGTAAATTATCTGAATCCTCTGCAGCAGAACTCATGACTGTGCCATTCTGGGATTGGCACCAACGCTGTCTTTTTTCCCCTGCCCTGGCCGCAATGCTGGTAACTCACCATGTGCAGATCCCATCTCTATGCTACCTTTTAAAGCACGCTCAGTGCCAGTATCTAAGCTAGTGGTTGTGAGGATGAAATCAAGTGACTGTTTGTTTCTTCATCATCATTGTCCTGCTCCTCTTTCACTTCATGCTCTTCCACCAATGCTTGATCAGGTGGCAGTTCTTGGGTATCAAAAGGAGAAAGTTGCAAGCATAGGAATGTGCTGAGGGAAGGCAGGAGAGAAAGTAAGAAGTGGATGCTTAGTCCATCTGCACCTTGTATATCAAAAGAGGTTGTGGGGTGTGAGAGAGTAGGTATTACCAGACTCATTGTCTGTTTTCAGCCACACCACTGCCCAATGCCTCTGATGTAGTCACTCCAATGATGGAAACCCCTGTCTCCTCCTCAGAGGTGAGGACATGTAGCTGTGCCTGTCCCCTGCCTGTAGATGTTGCCGCTTGTCCTGCAAGAGAAAGGAAAATGTATCAGTGAATGGGCTGCAATGTGTTTGGGTAATGTGCCTGTCATAGATGAATAGCTGGTAGTGTGTGCAAGCTGTGAGATGTGGGTGTGAAGCTTGCAGCAATGCTAAGTGTGTGAAGTCAGGTGTAGTTATGAATTGAAAATATGAATTGTGCTTGATAGAGATTGCTGGTTGGTCAGTGAAGGGCATGTGTTGAACAGCAGTGTGAGGCTAGTGGTTCATTTGTAAAAAGAACAGCATTTGAATATGCATTCACTGACCTTGGCCACTCGTGTGAAGGCATTAAACTTCTTCCTGCACTGCATGCAGGTCCTCAGGGCTGCACCGCTGGCATTGACAGTGATGGCCATCTGCTCAGTGTCTGTTTGGAGGCCTCCTGGCTGCTTGTGGATAGAGGACCTCTCACCTCCTGCACCAAGGCCTCCAGTGCTGCTTCACAGAAACTTGGAGCATACTCTTGGCCTTTTTGCACCATTTGTACTGTTCTTCCTGCTCAGAAACTCTTAGCCAGTCACTTCCATCACCTGCGGCAACCAGAATGCACCTCCCCTTTAAGAGGTGCAGGCTGACTCCAAGCTATGCTGGCTAGCTTTGAGTGGTGCTAGCCTCACACAAACCTGGACTCCCTGCTGAAGTCTGCAGCCATTCAGCAGCACATTTAGGACTGGACTTTGTGCTACTATCATTATAATGAGCGTGCAGCACCAAGTTTGCACGCTACCTGCATCGCAAAAAATGGACCTACATAATCGCGATGCCCCAGCCAGTTTCCACCCCTGCCACGATAACTTGTTTCAGATCAGTTCTGATCCTAAACAATCTTAAAACTGCTTAGATTACCAATAAAGGAGAAAATTATGTGGCTTTCCACACAAGGCAAGTGTAAGTATGGGTGTCAGAGTTTCTATTTACTTGATCTATCTATAATATTGCGTCATCACAGAAATCAGTTTCTGGCATGATAATTTATAATTTGGAAGGAGAAAAACTAGTTAATTATATTGCTGCCTGAAAGAAATATGGAGGGGCATCCACCATGTGTCCCTTTGTTGAGAGATGAATAAATCTTAGTGACAGAAGACATATTTGAGGGATATTGCTCTTGGCAACTAAGAGCTTGTAGGAACAGTGCTCTGTAAATTGCTCAAAGGGTGTCTTTGCGTTTCAGAGGGTAAATGCCCTAAAATCTGTCTAAAATGAAGTTTTATTTGAAAACTGACCACACTGAATAAAGTTCAGCTGTTAAACTGAATTTAGGGAAAGTCTTTTAGCTAACAGATTCTCAGCTCATTCAAGCCATGCAAAAGCTATAAACAAAGTAATAACACAACTTCTAGGTTAATTGTACCAGGAAGATCTGTTTATACAAATATCCCTTTCTGCAAAAAAAAAAACACTTTTGCTGTTCCCCATTTGGAATAACACTTGGTGAAACAAGAAATAGATGGATCAGTAAGGGAGTCTTAGATTGGAATTGATTTAGTGCCTTCATATTTAAGTAAAAGCCATGCTCCAGAGACTCAGACATTCACAGGACTCCAACAGCTACTTAGATTTATATAGCACCTTTATCATAAAATGTCAAAGGTGCTTCACAGCACTGTTATCAGGTAAAATTTAAAATACTGAGCCACATAAGGTGATAGGGCAGATGGCTGAAAGCTTGGTCCAAGATGGATTTTAAAGAGTGTCTTAAGGGAGGGAGAGAGTCAGAGATTTAGGGAGGTTATTCCAGGCCTTAAGGCACAGGTACCAAAGATGGAGCGATTAAAATCGGGGATGTTCAAGAGACCAGAATTAAAGGAGCGTGGGAAGTTCGTAGGGTTGTGGAGCAGAAGGAGATTACAGAGCTAGGGAGGAGCGAGGCAATAGTGGCATTTAAAACCAGGATGAGATTTAAAATCAAGGTGTTCCTTGACTGGGACCCAATGTCATTGAGCACAGGGGTGATAGGTGAACAGGTCTTGATGGGAGTAAGGATCCAGGGCACAGCTTTGAATGATCAAGTTTGTGGAGGGGAGAATGTGGGACACCAGCCAGGAATGCATTGGAATAGTCAAATCTAGAGGTAACAAGAACAAAGGCATGAATGAGTGTTTCAGCAGCAGATGTGCTGAGACTGGGACAACAACAGGTAATGATAGAGGTGGAAATAGGTGTTCTTAGTGCTAGTGCAGATGTGTGGTCGGAAGCTCATCTCAAGTTCAAATATGACACCCAAGGTTGTGAGCAGATGGGTTTAGTCTCAGGTTGTTGCCAGGGAGAGGGATGGAGTTGGTAGCTAGGGAATGGCATTTGAAGCAGGGACCGAAGACAATGGCTTCAGTCTTCCCAATATTCAATTCGAAGAAAATTCTGCTTATCCAGTAGTGGATGTTGGATAATTAGTCTGATAATTTAGCAACAATGGAGTTGGGAGAGATGTTAGTGTGGTAGAGTTGGGTGTCATCTGAGTACATATGAAAGCTTGTGCTGTGCTTTTGGACGATGTTGCAGAGGAGCAGCATGTAGATGAGAAATAGGAAGGGGCCAGAGAAAAGAAGCCGGGGGTTATCTTTGCATTCCAGGAAGATCTGGGAATAGTGAGCAGTTTTAACAGACAAGAGCAGGAACATTGTTTGGTCCAGCCATATCTGGCAGTGAATGGCTAAACCAGTTGTCCACCATATCCTTTCAAGTCACACTGGCCATTCCCCCAGTATGACCCTCACCTCCATTCCCTTAAGTCCAAGGAGTGAAGATTTGAAAGTATCTAGATCAGGTTTGTCCAACATACGGCCTGTGGGCCTGAAGCCAGCCTGCCAAAGGTTCCCATCCGGCCTGCAGATGTAAACTGTACCCAGGGCTGTTCCTCATCCTCACCAGGAGTCTGACTGGAGATGAGAAATTTCCCTTTGTCAGAGTGGCTTTTTAAAAAAAAAAATCAGAAATCCGTTTCACAGCTGACATTGGGAAGAGCCGTTTCCCAACTTCAGGCAGGTTTGGGATTTTTTAAAAAGGTCAAATCTGCCTGAAGTTCAGAAACAGCTGTTCCCGATGTGAGCAACTGTCAGTGGTGAAACTGGTTTGAGATTTAAAGAAAACTGATCAACTATCTGAGCTTTCCCCCTCTCTGCAACTGGAAGAGAGCACGTGAGGGAAAGGGGGACAGACAGACAGAAAAATAATGGATAGAGGGGGGAAACAGAAAGGGGGACAGACAGAGAAAAAAAGGACAAAGAGGGGGTCAGAGACAGTGATCACGATCACTCCTGACGGAGACATTTTTCTGGAATACTCTGCATCACTACAAGTGTGTGGGTAAACATTGACTACTTGTGCAAGCAAAATAAACCAGGTATCTCTCTAAATCAGTGTCCAACATAGTGAAGAGAAAGTAAGTTAATAAATTAGTCTTCTCATTTAAAGCTTCTACCCAAAAATGCACATGTTGCTGTTTTGATTAATAGTAAGATAAAGTTTAACACCTTTTATCTTTCCAAAATTCTCTCTCCGATCCCCCATGCAAGATAAAAATTGGAATGTGCCCCCCCACATCCCATGCAGAAAGGTGGACAACCCTGATCTGGATGATGATCTACACAATAAAATTGCTGTCTTAGCTGTTAATTTGTCAGCTTTCTACAGGGTCAATCCTAAATAAATCACACCAACCGTAATAATTCTAGACTCTCATTACTGCTCTAACTAATACTCAGTGTTTGTCAGGGGAAAATGGAAGGGGGAAATGAGTGAGGTGAGGGGAAAGAGCCAGAAGGAGAGGATGTAGGGAGAGTAGGACGGAATATTCCTCATGGTGGAGGGGAGAAAGATGCTTCATAGTTTAGGAGGGGATATATATTGAGGGCAAAGTCAGAATCCTGTTTATTTAGGGGCCTGTGGAATTTGGAATATTTCTCCGGTTAGGCGGTTTCTGTAGGATTACACTGCTGAGGGAGAAATTGCTAATAGCGGCGGGGGAGGAGGGTGGTGAATTTGGAATGTTGCTTGGGTGGGGAGGAGGAAGAAACATCACCAAAGACTTAAATGTTGCTTCGTTGGGGTAAGAGTCCAGTAGAGGATCAATAACTGCCAGTGCTGAGCTGCTCCAAAATGTTGCTTCCTATAAAGTATCAAGGTTTGGTTAATGTTGGCTGGGGGAAGGGGGACCTGGTGCAGATGCCTAATATAACAGGGGAACAAATACCCTCAGTTGAGCGAGAGAGGATTTGGTTTTGCTCTGTATAGGGATGGGAGATTGTTGTGGTGGAACATCCAGCATTCATGCTACTCGTGTTTGATGGTAGTACATAACATAAAAAGGAGCAAGAGCAGACCATGTGGCTCCTTGTGCCTGCTTTGCAATTCAATACGATCATGGCTGATCATCTGCCTTAACTCCACTTTCCTGCCTGCTCCCCATATCCCTTGATTCCCTGGGAGATCAAAAATTTATCTCCGCCTTGAATATATGCAACAATGGCATATCCACAACCCTCTGGGGTAGGAATATGGGATTAGTGTAGGATTAGTATAAATGGGTGGTTGATGGTCGGCACAGACTCGGTGGGCCGAAGGGCCTGTTTCAGTGCTGTATCTCTAAACTAAACTAAAGAATTCCAAAGATTCACTCCCCACTGAGGGAAGGAATTTCTCCTTATCTTAGTCCTCAATGATCAATCTCATATCTAGAAGCTGTGTCTCCACGTTCTGTATTTCTAGACTTTCCAGCCAGGGGAAATAACCTCACAGTATCTACCCCGTCAACCCCTTCAGAATCTTGTATGTTTTAATGAGATCACCTCTCAATTTTCTAAACTCCAAAGCGTAGTGACCCATTTTACTCAATCTTTAATCATACAGAAACCCTCTCATTGCAGGAACCAATCTAGTGAACCTTCGCTATACTGCCTCCAAGACAAGTATATCCTAGTTTGGCAGGGGGATGGGAACCGGAGCTACGGATCAGTGGATGGGGTAGCTGTTGAGCAGGCAGATACAGAGTGCAGAGAATCTGCGAGGAAGTTTAGACAATTGACAGGGCAAAGTTGCAGCCAGTATGATGGATTGAAGTGTGTCAGGAATAAGGGTGATGAACTTAGAGCATGGATCAGTACTTGGAGCTACGATGTTGTGGCCATTACGGAGACTTGGATATCACTGGCAGGAATGGATGTTGGATGTTCCGGGGTTTAGATGTTTCAAAAGGAATAGGGAGGGAGGTAAAAGAGGTGGGGGAGTGGCATTGCTAATCTGGAATAGGATCACAGCTGCAGAAAGGGAGGTCGTCGAGGAGGGTTTGTCTACTGAATCAGTATGGGTGGAAGTCAGAAACAGGAAAGGAGCAGTCACTTTATTGGGAGTTTTCTATAGACCCCCCCCCAATAGCAACGGAGACACCGAGGAACAGATTGGGAGGCAGATTTTGGAAAGGTGCAGAAGTAACAGGGTTGTTGTCATGAGTGACTTCAACTTCCCTAATATTGATTGGCACCTCCTGAGTGCAAATAATTTGGATGGAGCAGTTTTTGTCAGGTGTCCAGGAAGGTTTCCTGACTCAATATGTAGATAGGCTGACTAGAGGGAAGGTTATATTGGATTTGGTGCTTGGCAACGAACCAGGCCAGGTGACAGTTCTCTCGTTGGGAGAGCATTTCGGTGATAGTGATCACAATTCCCTGACCTTTACTATAGTCATGGAGAGGGACAGGAGCAGACAGGATGGGAAAATATTTAACTGGGGGAGGGGGAATTACAATGCTATTAGGCAGGAACTGGGGAGCTTAAATTGGGAACAGATGTTCAGGGAAATGCATGACAGAATTGTGGAGGTTGTTTAAGGAGCACTTGCTGCGACTGCTGGATAGGTTTGTCCCGATGAGGCAAGGAAGGGATGGTAGGGTGAAGGAACCTTGGATGACAAGAGATGTGGAACAGCTAGTCAAGAGGAAGAAGGAAGCTTACTTAAGATTGAGGAAGCAAGGATCAGACAGGGCTCTAGAGGGTTACAAGGTAGCCAGGAAGGAACTGAAGAATGGACTTAGGAGAGCTAGAAGGGGACATGAAAAAGTCTTGGTGGGTAGGATTAAGGAAAATCCCAAGGCGTTCTACACTTGAGGAACAAGAGGATGGCCAGAGTGAGGGTAGGGCCGATTAGGGATAGTGGAGGGAACTTGTGCCTGGAGTCAGAGGAGGTAGGGGAGGTCCTTAATGAATACTTTGCTTCAGTATTCACTAGTGAGAGGGACCTTGTCGTTTGTGAGGACAGCGTGAAACAGGCTGATATGCTCGAACAGGTTGATGTTAAGAAGGAGGATGTGCTGGAAATTTTGAAAGACATGAGGATAGATAAGTCCCCGGGGCCAGACGGGATATACCCAAGGATATTACGGGAAGCGAGGGAAGAGATTGCCGCGCCTTTGGCGATGATCTTTGTGTCTTCACTGTCCACTGGAGTAGTACCAGATGACTGGAGGGTGGCAAATGTTATTCCCTTGTTCAAGAAAGGGAATAGGGATAACCCTGGGAATTACAGACCAGTCAGTCTTGCATCGGTGGTGGGCAAATTATTGGAGAGGATTCTGAGAGACAGGATTTATGATTATTTGGAAAAGCATAGTTTGATTAGAGATAGTCAGCATGGCTTTGTGAGGGGCAGGTCATGCCTCACAAGCCTTATTAAATTCTTTGAGGATGTGACAAAACACATTGATGAAGGAAGAGCAGTGGATGTGGTGTATATGGATTTTAGCAAGGTGTTTGATAAGGTTCCCCATGGTAGGCTCATTCAGAAAGTAAGGAGGCATGGGATACAGGGAAATGTGGCTGTCTGGATACAGAATTGGCTGGCCCATAGAAGACAGAGGGTGGTAGTAGATGGAAAGTATTCAGCCTGGAGCTTGGTGACCAGTGGTGTTCCGCAGGGATCTGTTCTGGGACCTCTACTCTTTGTGATTTTTATAAATGACTTTGATGAGGAAGTGGAAGGCTGGGTTAGTAAGTTTGCTGATGACGAAGGTTGCTGGAGTTGGGGATAGTGTGGAGGGCTGTTGTAGGTTGCAACGGGACATTGACAGGATGCAGAGCTGGGCTGAGAAGAGGCAGATGGAGTTCAACCTGGAAAAGTGTGAAGTGATTCATTTTGGAAGGTCGAATTTGAATGCAGAATACAGGCTTAAAGACCGGATTCTTGGCAGTGTGGAGGAACAGAGGGATCTTGGGGTCCACGTCCATAGATCCCTCAAAGTTGCCACCCAAGTTGATAGGGTTGTTAAGGTGTATGGGGTGTTGGCTTTCATTAACAGGGGGATTGATTATCAGAGCCACGAGGTTATGCTGCAGCTCTATAAAGCCCTGGTTAGACCACACTTGGAATATTGTGTTCAGTTCTGGTCGCCTCATTATAGGAAGGATATGGAAGCTTTAGAGAGGGTGCAGAGGAGATTTACCAGGATGCTGCCTGGACTGGAGGGCATGTCTTATGAAGAAAGGTTGAGGAAGCTAGGGCTTTTCTCATTGGAGCGAGGAAGGATGAGAGGTGACTTGATAGAGGTGTACAAGATGATGAGAGGCATAGATAGAGTGGATAGCCAGAGACTTTTTCCCAGGGCAGATAGGGCTATCACCAGGGGGCATACTTTTAAGGTGATTGGAGGAAGGTTTAGGGGAGATGTCAGAGGTAGGTTCTTTACAGAGTGGTGGGTGCGTGGAATGCACTGCCAGCGGTGGTAGTAGAAGCAAATACATTAGGGACATTTAAGCGACTCTTGGATAGGTACATGGGTGATAGTAGAATGAAGGGTATGTCGGTAGTTTGATCTTCGAGTAGGTTAAAGGGTCGGCACAACATCGTGGGCCGAAGGGCCTGTACTGTGCTGTCCTGTTCTATGTTCCATGTTCCTTAGGTAGGGAGACTAAAACTACACACACTACTCCAGGTGTGGTCTCACCAAAGCCCTATACAATTGTAGCAAGACTTCCTTGCTGTACTCCATTCCCCTTGCTAAAAATGCCAACATGTTATTTACCTACCTACATGCTTGCTGTATCTGCATGTTAACTTTGTCCGTGTTCCTTGTATGAATACACCCAGGTCTCTGAACATCAACATTTAAAGAAGTTTCACATCTTAAGAATATTCTGCTCTTCTATTCTTCCAACCAAAGTGAATAACCTCACACTTCCCCATATTATATTCCATCCGTCACATTGTTACCCATTCACTTTACCTGTCTATCTCTTTGAAGCCTCTTTGTGTCCTCCTTACAGGTTCCTAGCTTTGTATCAACAAACTTGGATACATTACTCTTGATATTTGTCATTAAAATAGATTGTAAATAGCTCAGACCCAGCGCTGATTCTTGCATCACTCCACTAGGTATGGCCTGCCAACATGAAAATGCCCCATTAATGCCTACTCTTCTCTTCCTGTCCATTAACCAATCCTCTAACCTTGCTAATATATTGCTGCAACTCCATGAGCCCTTATCTTGTGTGGTGCCTTTTGAAAATCCAAGTACACTACATTTATTGGCTCCCCTTTATCTACCCTACTAGTTACATCCTCAAAAAAACTCTCATTTGTCAAACACTATTTCCCTTTCATAGAACCATGTTGACTGTCTGATCATAATACCATTTTCTAATTACATTAAGGCTTCCTTAATAGATTCGAGCATTTTCCTGACAACTGATGTCGGGCTAACCGGCCTATCGTTTTCTTTCTTGCTCCTTTCTTGAATAGTGGTGTTAGATTTGCTAACTTCCAATCTGCTGGGACTTTTAGAATCTAGGTAATTTTGGAAAATCGTAACCAGTGCTACCTCTTTTCGAACCCTAGGAAGTAGGCAATCAGGTCCTGGGGATTTGTCCATTTAACTTTCTTGCATGCTTTTTCTCAGTTATTACTTACTTTACATTGCTTACTCATTAGCCCTTCGTTGCCCTTTATTTCTGCTATGTAATTTGTGTCTTCTACTGTGAAAGAGACAAAATGTTCAATGTCTCTGCCATTTCCTCATGTCCATGATAATTTCTCCTGTCCCTGCCTTTAAGGGACCAATGTTTACTTTAGCTACTCCTTTTTTTTTAAATAAACTTGTGAAAGCTCTTACAATCCATTTTTATATTCCTGGCTAGTTTACTCTCATTCTATTTTTCCCTTATCAAATTTTTGGTCTGACTGTTATACAAAGGGTTATTAAGCAGTATACAGCTGTCCTGATAATTTCTGTTTGTTAGTCTGCTTTTGCTAATAAGCTGCCTCTGCAGCTCACTTTAAATGTTCCCATTGTTCAATCCCCATAGTTCTGTTCCCACATGTGGCACAAATGTTACTTGCCACTTATCAGCCCAAGCCTGGATATTGTCCAAGTCTGGCCACATCTGGATGCAGTCTGCTACAATATCTGAAGAGTCATGAATGGTGCAATCAGTGACCTTATGATGGAGGGAAGGTCATTGATGAAGCAGCTGAAGATGGTTGGGCCTAGGATACTACCCTGAGGAACTCCTGCAGTGATGTCCTGGGACTTAGATGATTGACCTCCAACAACCAAAAACATCTTCCTTTGTGCTAGGTGTGACTCCAACTAGCGGAGAGTTTTCCCTGATTCCCATTGACTCCAATTTTGCTCGGGCTACTTGATGCCATTATTACGACCAGGTGAGGAAAGGGTCTTGGGCTCCCCTCTCTGCTTTTTCCTGGTTTTGCCATAACAGGGTTTAACTTTTAAAACAGTTTTTTCAGCTTCCCCTCTGAGTCCTTGCTCACTGCTATCGTAATTGTAAAGGAATCAACTGGACAGGTTTTCTCAGGTTTAAACAAGAAAGGCATAAGTTTATTAACCTTAAAACTCTAACTCAGTTAAAACTACTAAAATATGCACGACAACCACGCTAGCATACATGAGTGATAAACACGCTGTTACAATCAGGAGAGAAATGGGTCCGGGCTCCCTCTCCCCCTTTGCCTGGTTTAACCATAACAGGGTTTAATTTTAAAAACAGTGTTTTGAGCTCCCCCTTAGTGAATTCTTGTTCACTGCTTTCCAACTGCAAGGCAAAGATCAGACAGGTTTTCTTCGATTTAAACAAGAAAGGTGGAGGTTTATTAAACCTTAAACTCTAATTCGGTTAACGACTAAGAGTACGGGACGCGACTACGAGTACGGGACGCGACCACTAGTATGCATATACGATAAGCACACATGCAGATAGAGACTGAAAAAGAATGAATAAAAGGGAAAAGTTTGAGGCGATAGCTGGGTTTATTTACAGTCCTTTGAGTTCAATGTGGAGTCTTTGGTTGCCGGTAAGTCTGGCTGTTCATTGGGGCCCAGTGCATGCTTTAACTTGTTTCGATGTAGGAATCTCTTCTCTTAAGGTTGAAGCATCTTCAGTGGGTCTGGAGGCTTGTGAGAAAGCAAGAGAGAGCCAGCTAGGAGAGGCTGTCTTGTTCCAGGTTCAGTTATAATCTGCCGTCTGTCTTCAAACTGTCCTGTGTGTAGTTCAAAAAGCCTGGGACAGCTGTTTAGTCATGTGACCAGCTGGTTTAATCACTCCTGCATTTGTGGATTCTCCATCTTAGCAGACACTGGAATGCAAGCTTTCTTACACCTTCAATGTCTGGTGATCAAAATCCATTTGGGTTAATTGGACCAGGGAGTAGTTGCTTTGTCTCTCCAAGCACTGTCTCTTAATATGCAAACGTCCTCCAGCCAAATGTCTGGTGATCTCTTTAAACAAGTCATTTCTTCACTCCAGCAACAGTTTAGAAACTTATGTTCATATGACGAAATTAAATGCCTCATGCTTAGCAGATGGGGGTCTTCATGACAACACGCACAAATAGATACAGAGAAGAACTAAAGGGGGAAGGTTTGAAATAGTGGATGGAATTCAGTTACTGGTTTTGGGTTGGATGTAAAGTCTGAAGTTAAGAACATAAGAAATAAGAGCAGGAGTAGACCATTCGGCCCCTCAAGCCTGCCTCACCATTCAATAAGATCATGGCTGATCTGCCCCAGACCTCAACCCCTTTCCTGTGAGCTCCTCAACTCCGATATTTCAAAAATCTATTCTACCTCCTCAAATATATTTAGTGATCTAGCCCTGACAACTCTCTGGAGTAGAGAATTCCAGACATTCACCACCCTCAGAAGAAATTCCTTCACATCTCCATTTTAAATGAGTGTCCCCTAGTTCGAGATTCTTCCACTAGCAGAAACATCTTCTCAACATCGGCCCTATCAAGCCCCTTCAGAATCTTGTATGTTACAATAAGATCACCTCTCATTCTTCCAAACTCTAATGAATAAAGACCTGCATAGTCGTTCTTGATAAGTCAACCCCTTCATCCCAGGAATCAGCCTAGTGAATCTCTTTTGAACTGCCTCCAATGCCAGTATATCCTTTCTTAAATATGGGGACCAAAACTGTACATCGTACTCCAGGTGTGGCCTCACCAACACCCTGTACAGTTGTTGTAAGACTTCCCTATTTTTAAATTCCAACCCCCTAGCTTAAAGGCCAAAATGCCATTTGCCTTCCTAATTACTTGCTGCACCTGCATGCTAACTTTGTGGTTCATGCACAAAAACACCCAGATTCCTCTGTGCTGCACTTTTTTTTGAAGTCTCTCCATTTAAATAATCTGCCTTTTGATTCTTCCTACAAAGTGCACGACCTCTCACTTTACTACATTAAACTCCATCTGCAAAGTTTTTGCCCACTCACCTCAACCTATCTATATCCCCTTGCAGATTCCTTATATCCTCATCACATGCCCTCCCACCTATTGTTGTACCTTCAGCAAATTTGGATATATTACACTCTGCCCCCACCTCCAAGTCATTAATATAGAGATAGTAAATAAGTGAGGCCCTGCGACTGATCCTTGTGGCATTCCACTAGTTACGTCTTTCCAACCTGGAAAAGGCCCATTAATCCCGACTCTGTCTTCTGTGAGTTAACCAATCCTAAATCCATGCTAATACCTTACCGCCAATTCAGTGAGCTTCTACCTTGTGCAATAATCTTTTACGTAACACCTTATTGAATGCCTTCTGCAGTTCTCGGGGCCCAGTGCACACTTTCAAATGTGTTTCGCTGGTACCAGAAGGTTGCAGGGGTCTTGTGTTGAGACTTAAGTTACTTGCATGGGTCCCTGGAACTTTGAGAGAGAGACCTTGCTTCTCTTTGGTCTTCAAATAGCAGCCTGCCTCAAAACTTTACTGTGAGCACAATTCATACAATTCACAGGATGCCAAGCAGGTTAGTTATGTGACCAGCTCTTTGGTTAAGACAACATCGCCTGCGAGGTTTGTTGATTCTTCAAAGCTGACAAGACACTCTGGGGTGCAGGGGTGGAATGCTGGCTCTTACAGACAGACAGACAGACAATGACTCTCAATGTCTTTTGTTGATCACCATTGACAAAACCCATCTGGCTAATTGAATCAGGGAGCACTGCCATTGACTTGCTATTCAATTATTTCTCAATGCAAATTTGCAGCCATATTTTCAGCCAGCCATTCAGTCCTGTGGTCTTTTTCAAACCTGTTATGTTCAAGGTCTGGTAACAGTTCAAATAGTTACATATGAAGAAAATAATATGTTCCATTTGGCAGGTGTGGTTTCGGTCACACAATACTCAGTCAAATGCTGCCTTGATGTCAAGGGCAGTCACTCTCACCTCACCTCTTGAGTTCAGCTCTTTTGTCCATGTTTGAACCAAGGCTGTAATGTGGTCAAGAGCTGAGTGGCCCTGGCGGAACCCAAACTAATTGTCACTGAGCAGATTATTGCTGAACTGCCACTTGATTGCACTGTCAATGACACCTTCATCATTTTGCTGATGATCAAGAGTAAACTAATGGGGCGGTAATTGGCCGGGTTGGACTTGTGCTGCTTTGTGTACAGGACATACCTGGGCAATTTTCCACATTGCAGGGTAGATGCCAGTGTTGTATCTGTACAGGAACAGCTTGGCTAGGGGCGTGGCTAGTTCTGGAGCACAAGTCTTCAATATTATTGCCGGAATGTTGTCAGGTCCCTTAGCCTTTGCAGTATCCAGTGTCTTTAGCTGTCTCTTGATATCACGGAGTGAATCCGATTGGCTGAAGGCTGGCATCTGTAATGCTAGGGATCTCAAAAGAGGCAGAGATGGATCATCCACTCAGCACTTCTGGCTGAAGACGGATGTCCAGATGGCCTTTACTCTCTGCCAGCTCAGTGGCACCGATGGCTCATGACTCCTCTTGTCCTCTTCAAATTGGTGTGCCAAACCTCTCCAGGTCTATTCCATTATTCTTCATAGCCAGCGGCTCCTCCTGTGCGCTGATTGCTTGGTTCATACATAGCACTGTTTTGACTGGTCCTGCCATTTTGTTTGTCAGTTCTTGCATTTGTACATCAGTCATGATCAAATGTGTAAAACAATTTGTACAAACAGTCCATTATAAACTTAAGGTCCATTAGATCATACTTTTCTGGCAAGACTTATCCTGCTTTTCTGTTACATTTTGATCCGAACGTTTTACATAGTTTTAAATATTGTTACAACTGAGATGGGAGGAGCACAGTTAATACAGTTCCACTTCTCCACAGGTCAAAACATATCAATAAATTTTCTCACTTACAAAACAGCCAATTAGATACTAGAAGCCCTAGAATAAAGCACACCAACCAGGTTTCTTTAAACCACAAAATTATCCATTTATTATAAACAAAGTCTTAACCAATAATGAAGTAAATGTGATTTGAGATATTAAAGCCTGTATTATATATCCAAGCCCTTATACACACTCCTACATCCAAAAACCAGTTAACTGGGGAAAAAAATTTGTTTACAGCTGTGACAAAAGTTGAAGGAATAAAAAAAATTGTGCTGAATATGGAAGGAGGTCCTTTGTGGCAAGGTGTCCCAAAGTCAAATAGTTGGTGGCCACTAGGAGTCTTTCCAGGCGGGATTGATGAACAGTCTGCTTTCGGTAGGCGTTCAAAGAAATTCAACTACAGAAGGCTTCACTTGGGTCTTCCATCAGGTGTGCAGCAACAGGTGTCAGTTCTCATGCACATTCGATACAAGCTCATTTGAAGATGCAAGGTTTCTGCAAATATTCAGGGTTTCTTCTAAAATGCAGAAGGCAACAGTACCACTTCATACAGTCTTTAAGAGCAATGATTCTTCAAAGAGAGCTAACCATTTTCTTATGAATTCCTGGCAGGTCCATATCAAATTTAAATTGCCTGCTTTGGTCCAAATCCACAACAAAGACTGGCTCTTAAGTCAAACCCCCTGTGGTGTTTACGTGAAATCGCCTGCTTACCAGTATTTGTTTACTGGTCAAAACCAGGAACCTCTTGTTGACCTTCCCTTTTTATTGAAAAAAAATCCATTAAGTTCAGCTATCTCCAGATGTTTCAATGTCCATGAACTTTTTTTAGTTTAAAAAAATATATATAGATTCCCAAGTTTTAACACACAAAAATGGAAATTCCGTTACAATATCTGTTCTTTTCTTTACCTTTTCCTGTTCATGTAATGAAGTCATACATTTCAGACGGGACGACACCTGCTTTTGTTACATTTTGATCACAACTTTTTTTTTTTTAAGATTAGAGATACAGCACTGAAACAGGCCCTTCGGCCCACCAAGTCTGTGCCGAACATCAACCACCCATTTGTTACCTAGTTTTTGATATCTGTTCTGGTCTTTCCCTTTGTTTGTTATTGGTCTGTATCACAAAGTAATTCTGGTGACTCTAACTGTATAGGCAGCATTTTTTTCAGTAAGGTACACAGCTAAAATTAACTTTTACCAAAAGCTTATACAAAACATATGAAAGTACATAAAATTCATAATGCAAAAAATATAAAACCAGTAAAAATGACAATCCATATTTCTTACACATCCTTTATTATTGGGGTTATTTCTCCTCCTTTTCTATTCTGTCTTTTCAAAATATACTGTGGCATATTTATTTCCCAACCTTGGTCACCTTGCAATCATGTCTGTTTTGGTGATTATATCAAACCCATTTAGCTCTATTTGTGCCATTTGTTCATCTATCTTAGGAATGCTTCATGCATTCAGATAAAGAGCCTTTAATATTTTTACCACTATTCTTTGCATGGACCTTATTCGCTAATGTACTATTCCTAATGAACTCTGTCCCTTCCTGTTTCACTCTGCTTATCCTTGCCCAATTCACTACACTGCTGTATTGCCTCAACTTTTCTTTTTTAAATTGCTAAATCTCCCTTCACCTGACCCCTCCCTCCCCCTTTTAGTTTAAAGCCGTATCCACAGCCTTTATTGTACGATTCACCAGGACACTGATCCCAGCCCAGTTTAAATGAAGCCCATCCCAATGGAATGGCTCCCTTTTTTCCCAGTGCTGGTGCTAGTGTCTCATTAATCAAAACTCCTGCTTCTCACACCACTCTGAGCCACACATTTAATTCTCTAATCTGCTTGACCCTTTGCCAATTGGCACATAGCTTAAGTAACAATCCAGAGATTATTACCTTTGAGCTTCTGCATTTTAATTTGGACATAGTTCATCTCCAGCCTTGAGGAGATGTCTTTAACCCTGGCACCGGGGAGGCAACACAACTTTCAGAACTTCTGGTCACGGCTGCAGAGAATAGTATCTATCCCCTGACTATACTGTTCCCTATCACTATCTCATTCCTTTTCACTCCCCCACTTGAATGGACTCCTGCACCATGGTGCTATGGTCAGTTTGCCCATCCATATAGGTAGCAAGAACCTCATACCTGTGGGTCAAAGTCAAGGGCCGAGGCTCCTCCATCACTATTTCCTGGATTTCTATACCTACCTGACTTGCACTCACACTTTACTGTCTCTGACCGTTGATCGACTCATAAAGTTGACTTAACTGAAGGGTGTTGCTGACTCCTGGAACAAAGTCTCCAGGCAACACTCTTCCCCCTCCCTGATGCCCCACAATGTCTGCAGCTCAGATTCCAGCTTAACAACTCGTGAAGTTCCTTGAGCTGCAGACACCGCAGATATAGTTGTGCGGGATCTCTATGCTTTCCACAAACTCCCACATTTATTTATTTAGAGATACAGCACTGAAACAGGCCCTTCGGACCACCGAGTCTGTGCCGACCAACAACCACCCATTTATACTAATCCTACATTAATCCCATATTCCCTACCACGTCCCCACCATTCTCCTACCACCTACCTACACTAGGGGCAATTTACAATGGCCAATTTACCTATCAACCTGAAAGTCTTTGGCTGTGGGAGGAAACCAGAGCACCCGGCGGAAACCCATGTGGTCACAGGGAGAACTTGCAAACTCCACACAAGCAGTACCCAGAATTGAACCCAGGTCGCTGGAGCTGTGAGGCTGCAGTGCTAACCACTGTGCCACCCAGCATGTTGCAGATACAGCACAGCACCTATCCTTGCATGTCTATCTATCCATATTTATGTCACTACTTTATTAAATTTGTAACTAATTAACTAAAGTAATAGTAAGGTACAGTTTCCCAGCTTAAAGGCAACAAAAAACACTCACCAGCAACTAGAAGTAAATCAAAAAGAATAAAAAGCAGCAGCACCTTCTCCCTCTGGATCAACTTCCCACTTGCACCAAATTCTGGACTTTAGCACTGTTTACATGGTGCTCAGTTCTCCAATCACTCTGCTGTAGCAAATACTGTCCATTTATATAGAGTTTATGGCTCATACCTAAGTTAAAACTGCTAAGTCAGCTTCCTGCTAGAGTAATTAACACCTATTCAGGCAACCACTTTCAGCTGATGGACAGTTAACTGCCCCTATCAGGTGGTTTCTGTTAACTAGGTCTTAATTCTGTGATTCTGTGAATATAATTTTACTTAGAATGTTACAACTGCGAAAGAAACTGGAAACTAAAGGTTCAACTAAACTTCGTCATTGGCACACTTGCTTTGCTGATGGTCCAAGAGGTCGGATGTGTTGTCATCAGTGCTTCAAAGGTCAACTTTTTTTTTTATTGTGCTCAATAACTTCACCTAAAATTTTGGGACCAGCCTGTTCTATGTTGGGGAGGATATTTTTCAACCAGATGATTCTTGATATCATTGATGCACTTAAGTTTCCATTCAGTGAGAAAATTGATCATTTAAACTCTGTGCGCACTGCTGAACATTTTTGCAAGGCCTTACTGGAATGAAAATTAACATTGGGGATGTTGTATATGTTCATTTCTTGCCAGTTTAACAGTTTCAGAGGCCATTTGATAGTTTATTATAATTAAAGAGGATAAATAGCATTTCTGGATTTCTTAAGAGGTGCAACAGTACAGCAGCCTGTCACGTCATGTTAAGAGAAGCATCAATTTATTAAGTATGTCATGAATGTTGGACTTTGTAACATTGTTTTTAAAATTGTGATTTTTAATGTAGTTTAAGATGGAGTTAGAGAAGACAGGTGACCTCACATCAACTCTGCTGAAAGATGAGATTTGTTACCAGGACAACAAAGATCCCAGGTCAAAGACCTCTTTGAAAAGCCGAGACTGCAGGGATATAACATTTGAAGAACAATGGGACTCATGTCCCCTCTAATCCTTCTACCAATCACCTTAAATCTGTCTCCCCTAATAACTGACCTCCCTGCCACGGGAAACAGGTCCTTTGTGTTTACTCTATCTAGGCCCCTCATAATCTTGTACATCTCAATCAAGTCACCCCTCAGGCTCCTCAATTCCAGGGAAAACAACCCAAACCTATCCAATCTTTCCTTATAGCTGTAACCCTCAAGCCCTGGCAACATTCTTGTAAATCTCCTCTGCACTCTCTCCAGAGCAATTATGTCCTTCCTGTAATGTGGTGACCAGAACTGCACTCACTGCGGCCTAACCAGTGCTCTATACAGCTCCAGCATCACATCCCTGCTTTTCTACTCTATACCTCGGCCAATAAGGGAAAGCAATCCATATGCCGCCTTCACCACTCTATCTACCTGTCCTGCCACCTTCAGGGACCTCTGGACATGCACTCCAAAGTCTCTCACCTCTTCTACACCTCTCAATATCCTCCCTTTTATTGTACAGTCCCTCGCTTTGTTTGCCCTCCCCAAATGCATTACCTCACACTTCTCAGGACTGAATTCCATTTGCCACTTTTCTGCCCACTCAACCAAGCCTTTGATTTGAGATTAGAGATTAGAGATACAGCACTGAAACAGGCCCTTCGGCCCACCGAGTCTGTGCCGACCATCAGCCAACCATTTATACTAATCCTACACTAATCCCATATTCCTACCAAACATCCCCACCTGTCCCTATATTTCCCTACCACCTACCTATACTAGTGACAATTTATAATGGCCAATTTACCTACCAACCTGCAAGTCTTTTGGCTTGTGGGAGGAAACCGGAGCACCCGGAGAAAACCCACGCAGACACAGGGAGAACTTGCAAACTCCACACAGGCAGTACCCAGAATCGAACCCGGGTCCCTGGAGCTGTGAGGCTGTAGTGCTAACCACTGCGCCACTGTGCATTCGGGAGGCCATGATTCTCCTTCTCACTATTAACTACATGGCCAATTTTTGTGTCATGAGCAAATTTCCCAGTCATGCCTCCCACATTTAAGTCTAAATCATTAAAATATACCACAAACAGCAAGGGACCCAACACTGAGCCCTGTGGAACACCTTTGGAAACCACCTTCCATTCACAAAAACATCTGTCAACTACTACCCTTTGTTTCCTGTCACTGAGCCAATTCTGGATCCAACCTGCCATGTTCCCCTGTATCCCATAGGCTTTCATTTTTCTGACCAGTCTGCCTTGTGGGACCTTGTCAAGCGCCTTACTAAAATCCATGTAAACCACATCCACTGCACTACCCTCAATCAATCCTCCTTTTGTTACTTCCTCAAAAAACTCAATCAAGTTAGTAAGACATGACCTTCCCTTAACAAATCCATGCTGACTATCCCTGATTAATCCATGTCTTTCTAAGTGACAGTTTATCCTGTCCCTCAGAATTGATTCTAACAATTTACCCACCACTGAAGTCAGACTGACTGGACTATAATTAACTGGCTTATACCTCACACCCTCTTTAAACAATGATACAACGTCCACCGACGTCCAATCATCTGGTACCTCACCTGTATCTAGTGAGGATTTGAAGATGATCCTCAGCACATCTGCTATTTCCTCCCTGGCTTTCTTTAACAGCCTGGGATGTAAAACATTAAGTCCTGCAAATTTATCCACTTTCAGGGATGTCAGACCCTCTAGTACTTCCTCTCATTATGCTTATCGTATCTAATATTTTACACTCCTCCTCTTTAACTACGATGTCTGCATCAACCCCTCCTCTGAAGGCCGAGACAAAAAATTTGTTAAGAACCCTGCCTACATCTTCTGCATTCACGCATAAGTTCCCCTGTACATCTCTGATAGACCCTACCCTTTCCTTAGTTATCTGCTTACTCTTAATGTACTGATAAAACATCTTCGGGTTTTCCTTGATTTTACCTGCCAATAATTTTTCATGTCCTCTCTTTGCTTTTCTAATTTCCTTTTTTACTTCACCCCTGCACTTTCTATACTCCTCTCGGCTTTCTAAAGTATTAAGATATTGTGATCATTATAAGCTTTCTTTTTCTGCTTTAACTTACCCTGTAAGTGTCCAGATAACCAGGGAGCTCTAGGTTTGGCAGTACCACCCTTTATCTTAGTGAGGATATGCCTACACTGTGCCTGCAGTATCTTGCTCTTGAATGCCTTCCATCTGGGGGCTTGTGCCAAAGTTGGGAGAGCTGTCCCACAGTCTAGTCAAGCAACAGCCTGACATACTCACCAAATCATACCTTTCAGACAATGTCCCAGACCCTACCATCACCATCCCCGAGTATGTCCTGTCCCACCGGCAGGACAGACCTAGCATAGGTGGTGGCACAGCGGTATACAGTTGGGAGGGAGTTGCCCTGGGAGTCCTCAACATCGACTCCAGAGCCCATGAAATCTCATGGCATCAGGTCAAACATGGGCAAGGAAACCTCCTACCACCCCCACCCCCCCAGCTGATGAATCAGTATTCCTCCATGTTGAACACCACTTGGAGGAAGCACTGAAGGTGATAAGGGTGCAGAATGTACTCTGGGTGGTGGACTTCAATGTCCATCACCAGGAGTGGCTCAGTAGCACCACTACTGACCGAGCTGGCCGAGTCCTAAAGGACATAGCTGCTAGACTGGGTATGTGGCAGGTGGTGACGGAACCAACAAGAAGGAAAAATATACTGACCTAATCCTCACCAATCAGCCTGTCACCAATGCATCTGTCCATGACAGTATTGGTAGGAGCGACAACCGCACGGTCCTTGTGGAGACGAAGTGCCATCTTCACATTGAGGATACCCTCCATCATGGTGTGTGGCACTACCACTGTGCTAAATGGGATAGGCTTCGAACAGATCAAGCAACTCAAAACTGGGCATCCATCGGGCGCTGTGGGCCATCAGCAACAGAATCATACTCAACCACAATCTGTAATCTCATGGCCCGACATATCCCCCACTCCACCATTACCAGCTAGCGGGGGGATCAACCCTGGTTCAATGAAGGGTGCAGGAGGGCATGCCAGGAGCAGCACCAGGCATACCTCAAAATGAAGTGTCAACCTGGTGAAGCTACAACCCAGGACTACTTGCATTCCAAACAGCATAAGCAGGATATGATGGACAGAGCTAAGCGATCCCAGAACCAACAAATCAGATCTGAGCTCTGCGGTCCTGCCACATCCAGTCGTGATTGGTGGTGGACAATTAAACAACTAACAAGAGGAAGAAGCTCCACAAACATCCCCATCTTCAATGATGGGGGTGGTGGGGGAGTGTGGTGCGTGCCAGCACATCAGTGCGAAATATGAGGCTGAAGCGTTTGCAGCAATCTTCAGCCAGAAGTGCCGAGTGGATGATCAATCTCTGCCTCCTCCTGAAGTCCCCAGATTCACAGTTACCAGTCTCCAGCCAATTCGATTCATTCCACGTGATATCAAGAAACAGCTGAAGGCACTGGGTACTGCAAAAGCAATGGGCCCTGACAACATTCTGGCAATAGTACTGAAGACCCTTGCTCCAGAACTTTCCATGCCCCGAGCCAAGCTGTTCCAGTACAACGACAACACTGGCATCTACTCGGCAAGGTGGAAAATTGCCCAGCTATGTCCTGTACACACAAAGCAGGACAAGTCCATCCTGACCAATTACTGCCCCATCAGTCTACTCTCGATCATCAGTAAAGTGATTGAAGGTGTCGTCAACAGTGCTATCAAGCGGCATCTGCTTAGCAATAACCTGCTCAGTGACGCTCAGTTTGGGTTCTGCCAGGGTCACTAAGCCCCTGATCTCATTACAGCCTTGGTCCAAACATGGACAAAAGAGCTGAACTCGAGGTGAGAGCGACTGCCCATGACGTTAAGGCAGCATTTGACCGAGTATGGCATCAAGGAGCAGAGCAAAACTGGAGTCAATGGGAATCCAGGGGAAAACACTGCTGGTTGGAGTCATACCTAGTGCAAAGGAAAATGGTTGTGGTTGTTGGTCAATCATCTGAGCTCTAAAACATCACTGCAGGAGTTCCTCAGGGTAGTGTTCTAGGCCCAACCATCTTCAGCTGCTTCATCAGTGACCTTCCTTCAAAACTAAGGTCAGAAGTGGGGATAGTCACTGTGCAATGTTCAGCACAATTTGCGACTCCTCAGATACTGAAGCAATCTGTGTAGAAAGACTTGAACAATATCTAGGCTTGGGCTGGTAAGTGGCAAGTAACATTTGCACCACACAAGTGCCAAGCAATGGCTATCTCCAACAAGAGAGAATCTAACCATCTCCCCTTGACATTCAATGGCATTACGATTGCTGAATCCCCCAATATCAACATCTTGTGGGTTACCATTGACCAGAAACTGAACTGGAGTAGCCATATAAATACTATGGCTACAAGCGCAGGTCAGAGGCTAGGAATCCTGCAGCGAGTAATTCACCTCCTGACCCCCTAAAGCCTGTTCACTGTCTACAAGGCATAAGTCAGGAATGTGATGAAATACTCTCCACTTGCCTGGATGGGTGCAGCTCCAACAACACTCAAGAAGCTCCACACCATTCAGGACAAAGCAGCCCACTTGTTTAGCACCCCAATCACAAACATTCACTCCCTGCACCACTGAGGCTCAGTGGCAGCAGTGTGTATCATCTACAAGATGCACTGCAGCAACTCCCCAAGGCTCCTTCAACAGCACCTTCCAAACTCATGACTTCTACCACCTACAAGGATAAGGTCAGCAGTTGCATGGGAGCACCACCACCTGCAAGTTCCCCTCCAAGCCACATACCATCCTGATTTGGAACCATATTGCTGTTCCTTCACTGTCACTGGGTCAAAATCCTGGAACTGCCTTCCGAATAACAGAGTGTACCTACCCCACATGGACTGCAGCAGTTCAAGAAGGTGGCTCATCACCTCGAGGAATGAATGGAAACAAAATGGACTGGAATTTAATGCTGGTGACTGGAGTCTCGATGTGCGGAAAAAACAATGCTGAGAACCCCGCTTTGCCTCTTCCCCAGAAGGCCCATTGAATCTAGTGCCAATCAGCCACTTGAGTAGACAGTGGCAGGCCTTCCACAGGATGAAGGACACTGGTGCCAGAAGTCCTGCCCTCTGAGAGCTGCTGGCCAATCGGATGCCAGCAGCTCTTCCACTAAGCAGCCCCACCATGGAGGTGGTGGTGGAGCAACTATCCGAGGGCCATGAATAGCACTGGACCCAGGCCACAGGTTGGTCAGGCCGGGAGGGCTCTCACGGGCTGAGGGTCCCGGTGGGGGGGGGGGGGGGGCGGTGACTGGCAAGGAGAGGGGGTTGACTTTCAGTGGGCTCCCACTTCCCAATGCTGGGTCCCTCATTTAGGCACTGTGCCTTTTAACGAGGGCCTCCCCCACCAACCGCCTCCCCCACCTGTCCCCAGAACCAGGCAACTGCCCACCTGGTTTTTCGCGCTGTGCTTCCCATGCGGCGGCAGGGCTGCCTGCTGTAGAGTGGAGGTGGAACGAGGCCCTTAATTGGGTATTAATTGCCCAGTTAAGGGCCTCAATTGGCAGCAGGGCAGGAAGGCCTTACTGCCCAGACTAAATTTTGGTGGAGGTGGTTAGTTGGTGGGCTACCCACCATTTTCCCCACCCCCACCCCCCACCACCATCCAATCCGATTTTATGCCCGCCCCACCTCCAAACCCATCGTGGGGGAGAGCATAAAATTGCCCCCAAGGTGTCCGTGATTCTGATGATGTAAATGCGCATGGCAGCTGTTTACACCTGGAAACAATGGAAAGCCCAGGTGATTCCGCTGTAGCCAAACTTGTGGACTTAGCATATTGCAAAAGGACAATTGGCTATTGACATTTGATTCCAGATAAATTCAACAGATTTTCTGAAGGCAGAGACTATAATGAAGTTGACCAGTGGTGGCAGCCTCCGAGAAGGCTGTAAGTTGGAAGACCATCAACAATAGCAGACTCCAAGGGGAGAGCGAGAGGGAACAGCTGCTCTCAGAAGACTGATTCATGAAAAGGCTGCAAAGATTTGAACCTGTTTCAAAAGCTGAGTTTTGCGGAGCAGTGAAAGACTAACAGGATCACCAGATCGGCTTATGCTGGGAAGTCCAGGTTGAAAGTGCTCTGAAGAAGTGAACAAAGAGGACATTAACTTTGTGAAAGGTCTGGGAGATCCAACCCATTGGACTTGGAAGGAATTTGGGACTTTCAGCTGCAAAGATTTCGCCATCAAGGAGGATAGTGTAATGTGTAAGAGTTGTGTGAGATTTTCAAGTGTTCTAATAACTAAAGAAAATACCTTTCTCTGTAATTGGGGGAATCAGCTACATACAAAGTGCTATTTAGTTAATGGGGATTTCTTTTAGATTAGTTGTTATAATAAAAGTCTTAATGTGAAATTTTGTCAGGTAATTCTTTAATTTGGGCTAGAGAGTTCTTATCTCCTATTTTAACGTTAGTGGTCTCATTGAGCTCATAACAAGTAGATCACAACTGCAGATGCAATTTCATTCGACTATCGTGACCATTTATAATGTACATTGATACTTTTGCTTGTAAATAAAGCACAATCTTTTGTATAAGGTATGTAAAGTGTTGACCATAATAAAAGAATTTTATATTTGTGGGTGATAGTATATTCACGGATAGAAATGGACGTTGAAGTTTGAAAAGCATCAGTTAGAAGAGAGCAGTTTGAGAAGCAATGTGGAAAAAAGGAAAAATGATATAGCACCTTTCACAACCTCAGGAAGTCCCAAAACACTTAACAATATCATACTTTTTAGAGTGCAGTCATTGTGTAATATAGGAAATTTTTTAGCCAATTTGCACACAGCAAGCTCCCACAAACAGCAATGAGGTAATGCCCAGATAATCTTCAGGTTTTGGTTGAGTAATATAACCACTGACCACCTCCAGGCGCGTATCCATTGTCTCTCGAGATAAGGAGGCCCAAAAGAATATGTTGGCTATACAATTTCCCTGTTCTTTGAATGGTTGTATGGGATCTCTTGTGTCCACTTGAGAAGGCAAAAGGGGCTTCAGTTGAATATCTCATTGAAAGCAGCACTTTTGATAGAGCAGCACTGAAGTGTCAGCCTAGATTATGTGCTCAAGTCTCTGGAGTATGACTTGGCCCCACAACATTTTCACTAAGAGGTAAGAAACGTTTTGCAGGGACTTTGAACATTAAGTTATTAATTTTATTGGTCAGTTTAATGACATAGAGTCAGAGTCATTATGGCACAGAAGGAGGTCATTCAGCCCATCGAGTCCATGCCGGCTGTCTGTAGAGCAATTCGGTTAGACCCATTCCCCCGTTGTATACCCATAGCCCTGGAAGTCTAGTTCTCTCAAGTGTCCATCCAATTTCCTTTTCATCTCCACTTCCATCGCCATCCTAGGCAGTGAGCTCCAGGTCTTTACCACTTGTTGCGTTAAAAAAAAGTTCTCCCTTACATTCCCCCTGCATCTCTTGCCCAAAACTTTATATCTGTGTTCCCTAGTCCTTGTACCATCAGCTAATGGGAACAGCTTTTCTTTGCCTACCTTACCTAACCTCTCATCATCTTGTGCACCTCTATCAAATCTCCCCTCAATCTCCTTTGCTCCAACGAGAACAACCCCAGCTTCTCCAACCTAACCTTGTAGCTAAAATCCATCATCCCTGCAACCATTCTGGTAAATCTCCTTTGCATCCTCTCAAGGACCCTCCCATCCTTCCTGAAGTGCAGTGACCAGAACTGGACGCAATTCTCAAGTTGTGGCCTAACTGAAGCATTATAAAGGTTCAGCATTACTTCCCTTCCTTTGTACTCAATACCTCGATTATGAAGCCCAAGATCCCATATCTTTGCTAACTACTTTCTCAATATGTCCTGCCACCTTCAAAGATCTATGTACATGAAACCTCAGGACCCTTTGTCCTTCCACACTGTTTAGAACTGTGCCATTAAGTATATATTGCCTCGCCCTATTCCTTCTGCCAAAATGTATCACCTCACACTTTCTGTATTAAATTCCATCTGCCACATATCTACCCATTCTGCTCACCTTTCAATGCCCTGTTTCAATTGATTGGTATTGTCCTTACTGTTTACCACACCTCCAAGTTTGGGATCATCACCATTGGTATCGTGATCGGTAAATTGGCTGTTGTAAATTGCCCCTAGTGTAGGTAGGTAGGTAGGTGATAGGGAATATGGGATTACTGTAGGGTTAGTATAAATGGGTGGTTGTTGGTCGGCACAGACTCGGTGGGCCGAAGGACTTGTTTCAGTGCTGCATCTCTAAATAAAAAAATAAAATAAATCAAGCGCAGGGCTAACTGCATTTTAAACATTGATTTTTGTCCAGTAGACTTGGTTGGTTCATAATTTATTCATACTATTATACATGTCCTCCCTCATAATAAACCAGCGCACTATCTTATCTGCCCTTTCTTTGCTTTCTGCAGTTTCTTTTACAGTCACTCTAAGGTTAAAACCGAGCTGAAATACTTAACCTATCCTCTGCTAATTGACAGCAGCTCTAAGTGGAGCAGGGTGACAGGAGCTCAGTTTATGATTGACAGTTTCTATGGCCCGGACAATAGAGATCAGAATTCCCAATGTTCCGATTGCATGGTGTGGACTGCTCGGTAATGCGGTTGACCAATAGCAAAGGTGTATCCACCCCTTTGCTAAACAGTGTGCATGGTGCGCGGAGTGCCCTTCAATTCGTTGACAGGCGGTGGAAGCTTGTCGTGCGGTAGTTTCCAGTTAGTGCATTGTCAAAGAAGGAGAAAGAGGAATTGGAGTTGCGATGTTTTGCAGGGGGACGTATGTTTGTTCAGTTTTTACTTCAACACCATAAAAAGAAACATTTAAACATACGGATCAGACTTTTCTACTGGACTTTTCAACGTGCGAGTCATTTCTAATTCAGGCTTCCTAAAGACTACTGAGGTTTTCTTTAAAGGGGGACAGGTAAGGCGTTTTGTTTTCTGAAAGTTAAATTGTCTTTTTCTTGCTCTTGCAACTCCAATGAATTAACTGAAAAGCACAGGATAGTATGGACAGAATATTTTTTTGCCAGATTGGTGTGTGCCCGTGCTCCAATCCTTACTGTATGACAAAGATCAGATCTATGTTAACTTAAAATCAGTACCAGATTCCACAACAAGAGGCTTAATGTTTATCGAGGGTAATTTGCTGTTCAAATGTTGTTACTTTGAAAAATAAGGCAATTGTTGCTACAGGCACGGAATTCATAAACAACATTATGCCTTCTCAGAAGTTTTGGCAACTAGCTGTTGTATTTGGAGCTAAAAAAAATTAAAATGTCACATTTACTTACACAGAAGGCAAAATTACCGCTCTCCAACCTTGCACCAGTTGTATAAGCAAATCAAAATGTTCTATTTATCTGTATGATCTTAAATACAAGGCAAATGTGAAATTACTAAACTAAGTGCAGAGATTTTGCAACTTCTTTTAGCTTATTTTTATGAACAGTTGTATATCTAAATATGAAACTGTGTAAGCAAACGTTATAGAAATGCATATAGTTGCTTTCTAAACAGCTTAGTCTTAAATCAATTAAAACATCTTAATATAAGGTACAGTTGAGATGATTGAGGTTTAATTGCTTATGTTGCATATTTTTCAATACTGTACAATATAATTAGAAGCTTTTTAATGTAGTAAATGCATGATGTTTATAATGTGCATCCTTTGCCATAACTAATGCATTTCATTGATTTGCTCGGGCAAGCAGTGGAAAAAAGTAGTCATCGGCTGATCTGGTTTAATTTGATTATGTAGCAGTTTGGTGATTGGAGGAATGCTGATTAAGTTGGATTAATTTACAATTGGCATCATGCAAAAATGGTTGCCTGAATGATGAGGCTACGCATGGTGATGCTATGTTGAATTGAAGCTAGGTTTCTTGTCCTGACCCGTAGAAAAGACCAAAGTGCAAAATTCTAAAAAAAAAATCTGCATTTTTTTTGTTTGATATCTGCTTTTATTCATACTTTTGAAGAGAGCCTTGCAATTTAAAATTGCATGATTATACAGCAGAGTAAAGTTAAGGTCAATTTATTTTTAGTTATTTGTTTTAAGTTGGAACTACATTCAGAGTAAACTATATATTAAGCTTGTGGCAAAGATATAGCTGTTCCCCAAACTTATTTAAACAAAACTACAATTATGCTGTCTTGAATTGAAGTTCAGAGTCATCTTGATTCTATAGTTTCCTAACCCAGGAAGTGATATACTTAATTGCTTCAAGGAAAATCAATCTGCAGATAGAAATTACAGGTGAAATGAAATTCTTTCCAATATTGATCCTTAAACAGATGGTAAGTTTAAAGTCACAGCAGAGACAAATTTCAGAAATGCATGCTTTGTTTAGAATGTGTGTATCTGCAGTCTTCACTGAATTTTAATATTTGGCAGAAACCAGCTGCAAAAATTTGAATATATTATGAATAAATTTCATATTTTAGTACTATGACATTTTTAATGGATTTTGAAATAAATAGTGATGCAGCAATATTAAAGGCTGCCCTTTTTACTTCCATTTCAGTATTGCCATTGCAGAAGTCTGCAAGCTTTGAGGGGAGAGAGACACTTGTATGTATGAAGACAAACTAATTTTAATTTTTTCTGACTTGGGAACTGGCTGTATGTTATATTTCTTAATACTATATAAATTAAGTTCAGTATGTATTCTGTCTACTATCTGCACTGTGGTTCTACAATATGGGCTGAAATATGAGATACTTCAGAGGTTGAACTTGCATTTCTTAAACTTGACTTGCTATTCTTTTGATCTCATTGCTAATTTTGTTTTTCATGTTACGACCTTGACACGCAATGATCCATAATGCAATTTAACATCTTTCCTGGACTTGGGACATGGTTCGTCTCTGTGAGTACTTTATTACAATTGAGAATGCTAGTTGTATAATACAAATAAGCGAGAACTATATAGTGAATTACGAAACTATAAGGGTGAAGTTAATTGTACATGAAGATCAAATCTATATGCAATCTTATCACAGAAGATATATTTTATTGCAGGTACATTTTATGGCTAGTTTGATATTTGAATTCGATATTTTTAATATTTAAACTTGTGGGTTGTAATTTGGTTGTATGGAGACAAGATTATGTTTGCTAATTCACATTAAAGTAATTTGAAACTGTTAGTGTTAGATTTCACAACAAAAATTAGATTTTGGCTTTAAGCTATTGTATACTGGCCGGTCATATGTGACACCAAAATATAACTTGTTATTAAGCCTGTATACTGTAGTATATGTAATAAACATATTAATGGGCACATTCGAACTGCATAAGTGACTTTTGTCTTTATATTGGTTGACATCAATTTGAAGTTCAACACTGAAAGCTCTAAGTACATTAGCCCGAGAATTGTAATATGATCTTGCAAGCAGTGCTGAAAATGTGTGTGTATATTTTCACTTGTTACTACTTGTTTAAGCATGTTAATTGAACCTAATAAGGATAATATATGCAGTTAGGGAAACATGATTATAGCAAACTAATAAAAGATCTTAAGCAGAAATATTAACAAGAAAATGATGGGTGAATTGTACTGGTGTTCCGTTTAGCTGTTCAGCTCACCAAAGTAATTTGGCCCATAAGTCTTATAAATTATATTTTTCCTAAGTGTTTCCATTTACAATATTTTATAATCTAACATATAGAATAACATCTAATATATACAATGAGAAATGTGTTCAGAAATACTGTGCTGGGCCATTTCTGTGAAATACTCAAAACTGGTGTATTTTTTGGAGTAATACATGGGAAGGAGGCAAAGCATGTTTTGAATGGATATTGTGTAGATTTTAGTTCTAAACATACTCAAAGTGTATGTTCTAATCGAGACACATACAACAGCTACAGAATGAAGCTGTAATTTTTACATTTTCTACTGACCCTACTTGCCCTCCTTGGGATTTAATGGCAGGACAGTAGCATAGTGTTTGTTACTGGACTAGTAATACAGAGGCTGGACTAATGATCTGGCGATGGGAGTTCAAATGCCACAATGGAAACTGGAAATTTAAATTCAGTTACTTTTTATTCTGGATCTATTTAATTATTAGTAATGGTGATCATGAAACTACCGAATTGTCATTTTAAAAAAAACACCTGGTTCACTAATATCCTTTACTCAGTCTGGCCTACGTGTGATTCCAGAACCACAGCAATATGGTAGACTCATAACTGCCCTCTGAAATGGCCTAGTGAGCCATTCAGTTGTATACAAGAAGGTGGATCACTGCCATCTTCTTGAACAATTGGGGATGGGCAATAAATGCTGGCCTTGCCAACAATGGCAGATCCTGTGAATGAATTAAAAACAAACCTTCAGTGTAACTGCAGCTTCTGATTTTAATTTAAATATTTAATGAAATGTTTCTTGTCTGATGGTACTCGGGCAATGCGATGGTTTGAGAATTCCACTCTTCTGTTTACAGTAATATTGCAATTAGCATTTGTTTCTGATCTGATTTAAAATGTATCCATCTGTTTGGAAATAAAATGAAACTTCTGTTAAGGAATCCATTTTGGTAGAACATTAGGTAAATTAAAATGCTTTATCATCTTTGAATAAAAATCTGTCCCTTGCAGAATTTCTTTGGCTCAGTGGATACATTCATTGCATAGTGCAGTACTGTGCCATGCCAATCAGGAAAGTCCCCCAGGTTCAAATCCTGATCTATGCTGAATTAGCTGTTTTCAGCTACTGCTGTAATTAGCCTAAGCACATCTAAGAAGGATAAAAGCTCCTGCTTTTGATCGTGATCTCTAATGGAAATACACGTATATAAACATTGGGCAAGGATTGGATTGGACTTGGCTCTGATGGTCTTTTATTATTAAATAGTATGGCAATGCTTTTGTCAAGAATTGCCACTTGTAGGGCCACCTCCACTGATGGAGTCCCTGATTTGGGGCAGGGACAGACAATCGGAAAGCAAAATAAGGGGAACAAAACATTTTAGCTTGAGCTTTTGTATTAAACTGATGTTTGACTGACTGAAGTGGATAGGTAAATGTGAGAGACATTAGGGGAAGGGACTTAGAAGAAGGAAGGCTGTGGCTTTAACTAGGTGTATGACATGTGTGACTTGATTTGATGTACGAGTACCCTGAATGCCTTTTTCTAAAATTCTAAAATCACAACAAAAATGTTGTGGACAATAATAAGCTGGAGTGTTTGTTACACATTGAACTTTGTTGTGTGAACGCACATTTTATCGTGCCTGGGCTCTGAAGATCATCCTGTCAAAAGACAGTTTTTTCCAACTCTGCCGTATCTTTGTTATTTAATAGAAGTGTGTGCAGGGATTTTTTTTTTGTGGTTCATTGGCTCTAAATGCCCCATACGTGCTAATTACTATTATGAAAGTTTAATCATATAAAGGAACAGTTTCTCCTGGATGTTAATGCAAGTATTCAAATAGGAATAATTGGTGGCACTGTTTCTTATCTCAATGGCTATGTAATTGATTCCCTGATAGCATTTGCTAATACTCAACCTGAACGTCTGTTCACTTGGCCTGTACATTTTAATTTTCTTTAGTTGCATTCCTATGATCGAGCGGAAACAAAATATTAGGATACTATAGCAAGGAAAATCTTTTCTCGCTAGCATATTTCTTTTCCTATCTTGCTATACTGATAAGTCCACTTGCTTGTTTGACAGTTATAGTGCTAGTTTTGCTGGATGATTAAGGGCCTAGAAAATATGATCATGTTTAACAATAATCTTTGTAATATTCATATATAATTTGTTCCACAATCATTATCGAATGTGTTAGAATAAAGATATGCAGTGAGTTAGCATTTTGTTTCTTCTTGCTGCCTTTAAAGCTTCACTTAGTATTTTCCAAAAATAAACAGTATTTGCCTTTTTCTATTTTCTAACAGTCTTTTAATCAGTCCTACTGGTGTCTTGTAGCAAAAATACATGTCAGGAGGGCATTCTAAACCAGTATAAATACTCCTTTAAAAAAAAATTAAACTTTTTTTTAAAAAGGAGCACATCTCAACATTAAAGAAATGCTGTATGTTGATGTGGTGAAAAATAATCAAAGCTCAAAAGAAAAGAAAATGGGACTGGGTAACCCACTGGGTTATCATTTCACTTCTAGGACCTGAGTTTGAATCTACTGCAGATTGGGGGTGAAAGGCTCTTGCATTTGTTTGCTGAATGTATAACAACTTTTGAGAAGGCTCAACCAGCTCCTGAAGCACAGGCTTGTTGCACAGAACATTAAGCATCTCTCTTTGACAGAAGATTGGCCATCTTCCTCTAAGAGGTCAGAGAGGTTAGTTAGGCCTGGGGAAAGTCTCTGACGTTGGGTGGTAATCTGAGGTTGAGGCGCACTATTAGGATGATGTAGAGGGAGCTTTACTTTAAAACTAGTTACATATCAACTGATCTGTAAGTGGTGATGCTGGTACAAATGTGCATAATGAAACGTACCAAAAGTTCAACCCTCCCAAAAAGTTTCTCGCTCTGATATAGAAGGGATATGAAGTTACAAATTTAATCATTTCTCAAATCCAGCAACTCTGCCCAGGAGTGAAATCTAAGCAAATTGTTGCTACAGTATGAGCTGCTTCTCTTTCAGCTGCAGCAATCATCAGGCCTGTTGCTCTATGTATTTGTACCTCTGTTTACAACTGATTAATCTATCAAATATTTCCTGTGTTAGGATTTTGATATTTTCCCTCCTACTTTTCCTCCATAACCAAGAAGACAAGGAAGCATTTTCATATGGTGCAGCTATACCATTGTGCAATCAAATATATTTTTATTAAAAGTATGGTTAAGTTTTTTTTGTTCTTTCATGGATTGAACATCACTGACAAGGCCAGCATTTGTTGCCCATCCCTAATTGCTCATGAGAAGGTGGAGGTGAACTGCCATCTTGAACTGCTGCAGACCATCTGGTGTCAGTACATCCACAGTGCTGTCAGGGAAGGAGTTCCAGGTTTTTGTCCCAGTGACGGTGAAAGAATGGCAATTTAGTTCTAAGTCAGGATGGTGTGTAACTTGGAGAGGAAGTTGCAGATTGTGGTATTCCCATGCGTCTGCTGCCCTTGTCCTTATAGGTGGTAGAGGTCGCGGATTTGAAAGGTACTGCCGAAGGAGCCTTGGTAAGTTGCTGCAGTGCATCTTGTAGCTGGAACACACTGCTGCCACTGTGCGTCGGTGGTAGAAGAAGTGAATGTTTAAGGTGGTGGATGGGGTGCCAATCAAACGGGCTGTTTTGTCCTGGATGGTGTCAAGCTTCCTGAGTGTTGCTGGAGCTGCACTTATCCAGGCAAGTGGAGTGTATTCCATCACACTCTTGATTTGTGCCTTGTAGATGGTGGACAGGCATTGAGGAGTTACTCGCAGAATTCCCAGCCTCTGATCTGCTCTTGTAGCCATAGTATTTATGTGGCTGGATTAGTTCAGTTTCTGGTCAGTGGTAACCCCATGATGTTGGTGGGGGATTCAGTGATGGTAATGCCATTGAATGTTAAAGGGAGATGATTAAATTCTCTCTTGTTGGAGATGGTCATTGTTCGGCACTTGTGTGGCGCGAATGTTACTTGCCACTTATCAGCCCAAGCCTGAATGTTATCCAGGTCTTGCTGCATTTCTACACGAACTGCTTCAGTATCTGAGGAGTCACGAATGGTACCGAACATTGTGCAATCATCAGTGAACATCCCCACTTCTGACCTCATATGGAGGGAAGGTCATTAATGAAGCAGCTGAAGATGGTTAGGTTGCGGACCTACCCTGAGGACCTCCTGCATAGATGTCATGGGGCTTAGATGTTTGGCCTCCAACAATCACAGCCATCTTCCTTTGTGCTGATATGACTACAGCCAGCGGAGAATTTTCCCCCTGATTCCCATTAACTTCAATTTTGCTAGGACTACTTGATGGCAAGGGCAGTCATTCTCACCTCATCTCTGGAGTTCAGCTCTTTGGCCCATGTTTGGACCAAGGCTGTAATGAGGGCTGGAGCTGAGTGGCCCTGGCAGAAGCCAAACTGAGAAGGTTGTTGCTGTGTGTGTTGCTTGATAGCACTGCTAGTGACGCCTTCCATCTCTTTGCTGATGATCAGGAGTAGACTGATGGGGTGGTAATTGGCCAGATTGGATGAATGGATTTTTCCTGCTTTCTGTGGACAGGACATACCTGGGCAATTTTCCACATTGTCGGGTAGATGCCAGTGTTGTAGCTGTACTGGAACAACCTAGCTAGGGGCATGGTGAGTTCTGGAGCACAGGTCTTCAGTACTACTGCTGGGATGTTGTTGGGCCCATAGTCTTTGCTGTATCCAGTGCCTTCAGCTGTGAATTGAATTGGCTGAAGACTGGCATCTGTGATGCTGGAGACCTCAGGAGGAGGCTGAGATGGGTCATCCACTTGGTACTTCTGACTGAAGACTAGGATTGCTTAGTTCTGTCTATCGCATGCTGCATCCACTCTTTTGCATGCATGTAGTCCTGTGTTGTAGCTTCACCAGGTTGGCACCTCACTTTTTTTGTATGCTTGGTCCTGCTCTTGGCATGTTGTTCTACACTCCCCGTTGAACCAAGGTTGAGTCCCTGGCTTGATGGTAGAGTGAGGGATGTGCTGGGCCATGAGGTTACAGATTGTGGTGTAATACAATTCTGCTGTTGCTGCTGGCCCAACGTACCTCATGAATGTCCAGTTTTAAGCTGCTAGATCTGTTCTGAATCTATCCCATTTCAGCATGATAGTGCCACACAACATGATGGACGGGATCCTCCGTGTGAAGTTGAGACTTTTTCTGGATGAGTCCTGTGTGGTGGCCACTCCAACCACTACTGTTATTGGGCAGATGCATCTATGACCGGTAGATTGTTGAGGGCGAGGTCAAGTAGGTTATTCCCTCTTGTTGGTTTGCTCACCACCTACCATAGACCCAGTGTGGCAGCACTGGCCTTCAAAGACTCGACCAGCTTGGTCCATAGTGGTGCTACCAAGCTACTCTTGGTGATGGGCATTGAAGTCCCCCACCCATAGTATATTCTGTGCCCGTGCTACTCTCAGTGCTTCTTCCAAGCGGCATTCAACATGGAGAAGCACTGATTCATCAGCTGAAAGAGGGCAGTAGGTAGTAATCAGGAAGTTTCTTTGCCCACGTTTGACCTAATACTTCATAAGTCAATGTTGAGGATTCCCATGGGAACTCCCTCCCAACTGTATACCACTGAGCTGTCACGTCTGGTGGGTCTGTCCTACCAGTGGGACAGAACATACCTGGGATGGTGATGGTGTCCGGGACATTGATTGTAAGGTATGATACCGTGACTGTGACTGTCAGGCTGTCGGTTGACCAGTCTGTGGGACAGCTCTCTCAATTTTGGCATGAGTCTATAGCTGTTAGTAAGGAGGACTTTGCAGGGTTGACTGGGAAGGGTGTACTGTTGCCATTTCCAGTGCCTAGGTCAGTGCCAGGTGGTGTCTCCGGTTTTTTTGTTCTTCGACCTTCCTATAGCAGGTTGATACAACTGAGTGGCTTGTTCAGAGGGCAGTTGAGTCAGTCACATTGCTAAGAGTCTGGAGTCACATATAGGCCAGACAGGGTAAGGATGGCAGATTTCCTTCCCTAAAGGACAGTCGTAAACCAGATGGGTTTTTTTTTTTACAAAAATCCAGTAGTTTCATTGTCATCATTACTTGAGACTAGGTAAATGCTGTGTTGCCTATACATTCAAAAAAAGTGAGAGAACAGAAGTTAGCATCTTCAATACAAATTCTGAAAATCTGACTTGTTGAGATAACTCTGATTTATGCAGCTCTCTGTAATATCTGTTATTCTACTGATTTTTTTTAAAAATTCTCTACTCTTTCTGAATTTCCATTTTCTTTAAGTTGCAAGGCCTGAAGTTAAGCTAAACCTTGCCTTTGCTCTGTGAAATGTTGGGCCCTTCCCTGAATAGTGCATATTCTGCCACTGAAATGTTATAGGATCAACAAAGCAAACTATTGTAAGTTGTCTCAGTATCAGTGTAGCTGATCTGTTGCCTGCCAGGTTGTTATCTCTATCTCTTATCCTCTTTCACTTTCTTTTTCTTCAGGCATCTGTGCTGCTCTGAAATAGTTCCATCTCTGTCTCTGGAAAGCCTACCAACATTTTTATTTTGCTTCAAAGTAATTAATTGCTTTCTCTATGAAGCTATGTCACAATATGGTCCATTAGTACATTCAGTGGGGTTGAGTTTCCACTTTGGGCACAATCAGCAATTCTGCTGAAAATTGCCCATTTTGAAAAGTGATTCCCCCCCGCCCCCAAATTTTTGCTCAAACTCATTTGCATGTCACTGAATGCAAAAGCTGCCATGAAGCAATGCAATTGAGCAACGTTTTGGAATTTTTTTCCCCAATTTGCTTTAATAAATATTCCTTGATTTAATTGAGTAGTAGCTTAGTGAAGTTTGATTAATATAGTGGAAATTGGGTTTATTGCAAAAAAACAAGCATTTTAATCCACTTGTGAGTAACCAGATTTTACATTACTCTAAATGACTGAAAAATTAGATTGAGGATCAGTAATCAATTCCTTGAATAAATTTTTAAAAATTCAAAATATATCTATGTTGTTCTTGCACCCAAAAGCTCCAGCCTAATTTTTGCTGTGACCGCCTGCAAATGAGCACAATTGGTGAAATTCTAGGCCTCCATCTTTAGAGTTTGTTGATCCCGCCCTCCCCCACCCCAGTCATCAGGTTTCATTCAATGGTATGGCTTGTGTAGGAGTAAATGGGTAAATTCTATAAATGAAAAGAAAATATATTTATTCCAATTTTGGTGGCATTAGCCCCTATGAGTTGCAGAACCAAGCTTTTTTTTTAATACAACAAACTATTTGGCACCTAGAAAGAGGAAAAATGTCCGTAGACCCTTCAGAGACCTAACCCAAAAAATGGATTGAGCTATTCAGAGGGGTGACCAGAAATTTGGTCAATGGGGTGGGTTTAAGGAGTATCTTTAAAGGTGGAGGGGATTCTGGAAGGAATTCCAGAGAATGGGTCTTAGGCGGCTAAAGCACAATTGTGAAGTGGGATGCACAGGAGGCTAGAATCATCGGAATGGAGAGTTTGAGGTAGAGTCGTCGTGCTGGAGCAGGATACAGAGATCGGGTGGGGCATGGCCTTGAAGGGATTTAAACATGAGGCCAATAAATTTGAAGCATTGTAGGATTGGGAAGCAATATAGGTCAGTGAGGACAAGGCTGATAGAAGACTGAAACTGGTTAAGATACTGGCAGCAAATTTCTGGATGAGTTTTCAGGAGTTGGAAGATGAGAGGCCAGCTAGGAAAGGGTTGCAATAGTTGAGTATGAACAGAATAGCAGCTGAAGTGGGGGTGAAGGGGCAATGTTATAGGGATGGAACTTGGGCTTGTGATGGAGAAGATATGGGATTGGATGCTCATCTCAGGTCAAATAGGATGCCAAGATTGCGAACAATTTGCTTCAACATGATAAATGGCAAAAGAGGAGGATGGAATCAGTGGCAAAGGTACAGAGTTTGTGGCCAGGATTGATCAGTTAAGATGGAGGAAATTGTGGCTGGATGTTGAACAGTCTGACAATGCAGAGGCAGTGGAGGGCTCAAGAGAAGTGGTGTACAGGTGGAGCTGGGTGTTGTCAGCATATTTGTGGAAGGTGACTCTTTGTCTTCAAATGGTGATGATGAAGATGCCATGGTTAGCACCACAGCCTCACAGCTCCAGCGACCCGGGTTCAATTCTGGGTACTGCCTGTGTCTGCGTGGGTTTCCTCCGGGTGCTCCGGTTTCCTCCCACATGCCAAAGACTTGCGGGTTGATAGGTAAATTGGCCATTATAAATTGTCCCTAGTATAGGTAGGTGGTAGGGAAATATAAGGACAGGTGGGGATGTGGTAGGAATATGGAATTAGTGTAGGATTAGCATATAAATGGGTGGTTGATGGTCGGCACAGACTCGGTGTGCCGAAGGGCCTGTTTCAGTGCTGTATCTCTAAACTAAACTAAACTAAAGAAGAGGGCCAAGGATAGATTTTTGAGAGACTCTGGAGGTAACTGTGGGAATGGGAAGTGAAGCACTGCTTGAAGGTACTTTGGCTCAAATCAGATAGACAAGATGGAACCAAATGAAGAGTAGTCCAACTGAACTGGGTAGAGGAGGAGGCATTGAAGGAGGGTGATGTGGTTAACCAAGCCAAAAGCTGCAGAATTTTGAGGAGCACAAAGGGTGAAGTTTAACAATGGACACAAGCATAGAGGATGTCAGTTATGAATATGCCAATGGTGCAGGAGGTGGGTCTCGTGGATGAGACCAGCTTCAAGATGGAATGAAAGGGGGATAGGAGAGAAACCCAAAAAGAAATGAAGGTTGAGGGCTTAAAATTTCAGTTGGTCTAAATGATCCCTTTTCTTAATGTTGCAGCAGACTTCTGATCTCTCATTCCAATCTGTCCTAATGAGTATCTTCTTCCTGAGTTTCAGCCACCTTACTTCTCCACCTATCACATTCTTGCATGGTGAAGTACTGGATTCTTAGCAGCAATAGCACATTCTCTGCTGCTGGTTAACTGTGTACTATTTTACCTGCAAGAAACCAGAAGTGCAATATTTAATATGCTTAATTGCTATAATCAAAAAAGAAACCTTTTGGATACTACTCAAATCTTAAGGAATTGTTTATTGAACGTATTAGTAACAAATTAAAAGTTCAAATTTTAGTTCTGGTTCAAGATTGCAGGGTGAACATATGAATCATCAAATTGCAGACTTGTCAGATTAGAGAGAGCCAGCACATTTTCAAGAGGGAGGTTGTGCCTGATTAAATTAATGGATTTCATAGATGGGTTTATAAATCTGGTGAGTAAGGATAAGGTAGTGGATATTATCTGCCTGAATTCAGTAAGGCATTTGATCCTGTGCCAAAGAATGAACTGATTCACAAGATGCAGGTTAATGGAGATAGATAGGTTGGTGGATGCATGGCTAAAAGGTAGACAGCAAAGATTGCTAGTGCATAGTGAAGTATCAGAATGGAAACCAGTTGATGGCTAAACCTCATTGGAGTTGGTGCTGGAGCCACTGTTAATAATTTTATAAATGACTTGGGGGACAGAATATTATTCAAGGTATCTTAACTTTGCAGATGACACCAAATTGGTTAGATAATTGATCACTGCACCCAATGTCTGATGGTCCAGAGTAACCTGGATAGGCTAGGTCAATGGGCAGAGAGTTGGCAGATGAAATTTAAAATGGGTAGTTGTGAAGCGATGAGGTTAGGTAGAAGATGTTAGAATTTAATAGGAAAGTGAGCTGCTGGATATGAGGCGGTCTGTAAGCTGACCCTGAGCTAAGAGGGCTGGGTTATTTTCTGGATAGGAGGAGGAGGGCCTTGGTAGAGAATTTGAAGATTTTCATGGGTCGGCAGGTTTGGATTCAGGAAACAACTTCTGTTAGGCACAAGGTTGGAGAATATATTAACAGTATCAAAAGGAAATAACTGGATATGTTTCTGTTTGAAAAGTGGGTATAGTTCTATGATTGTGTTCAAGAATCAAATAGGAAGTTTGGAAGAGCAGGCAGGAAAGAGCAATGTAGCCTTCTGCTCAATACCCTCCAATCTAAATGTGAAATGGGTTCAAGTACTGAACCTTTGGTCCATTGATGTGCCTATCCTCAAACCCCCAAGAACAATAAAATGATTTCTAAGTAATAAATGACATTACCCATTATTACCAAAAGTATTACATGAATGACATAGTAATAAATTTATGTAAGTTTCCTCAGTCTGGGAACAAAACTTTCGATGGGTTTTATTTCTCCTTAATTTTACCAGTGATTGCTGGAATAATGTGTACAATATATAAAAAGAAATGCACCAAAACAACTGAACAAAAACTGCCATACTGACCCAATTGTTTACAAATATTAAGTACATCTGTCGTCAATTGACTGACTATACGTTATCATTGTTATTCATCAGACCATCAGTAAAATGATATACTTGAATTTCATAAGTGCTTTTTTTTAGGTTATTCATTTACCTATTGAACTCTTATTTGTGGACTGTAGAGAACTTCTTGCACCTTTGTCATTGATTATAGAAGTCATCAAGTTCAGTTTTGCAGTAACATGAAAGTCATTAGCTGAGTGGACACTTCAAGTTGTGCATGTGGGAATTTCAACTATGCTGTTACAACAGGTCTGTAGTTTTGTGGATGAGGCTTTCAACCAGAAAACAGTTGCCAATTTCCTAAACAAATACATAAAACACTAGGCTTTTAGAAGTATCCCAAGAGTTTTTGTTTTCCCTTGTCCCTTTCCTTCCCTGACACACAATTCAGGTACTTAATACTTGCAAGCTATTTGGTCAGTATGGAGGTTTTTGTTCTGTTTTTGTGCTTTTTGTTTTTCATACTGCACACATTCCAGCAAAATTGTGGACAAAAACTAATAAAAAAAATCTACTCTTGTGTGGAAGATGGAGATTTTAACAATGGTCTCTGCCAGCATGTGGCTGGTTGCCAAATATGTGCAGGAGGGAGTTAATGGCTGTCCAAGTTATTTTCAGATTTTTTTCTTGCTATCTGTTTAGAAATGGCAGGCCTCAGTGGTTCTGCATTTCACTGTACCATAATCTCATTATGGGATGAATTATGGTGCTAACCCAAATCCTAAATTTCATTTCTTTTTTCAAAAAATAATTTTTGAAATGTTGCTGTTTATAGATAATTGTGTAATGCAATGTCATCTCCCCTGCTAGCCCTCATATCTTCTGAAACTTAGTCGGTAAAGGATAAGTATAATCTTGAACTATGCCTAAAATTAAATGAACATTTCCAGTGCTTATGAATCATAGAATAATTCCTGTACAATTAACCTAATACAATATGAGGTCCATGCATAATTTAACATGAAATTGATTTTTTTCTATCAAATACATTTATTTTTGAATTTATGGTGATGAGTATATTCTCTACTAGTAACCTAATTAACCATATCTGCATAAACTATTGTGTTCCTGTAAAATGCTATAATTCAGTCTCGAATTATCAAATCCGGTAATTGGGGAATCATTGTACTATGGAAATATTGCAGAAATGACATCATATTCAGGTGTTGGTATCAGGACTCTAATCCAATCGAGGGACTTGGATGGTATTGTAAACTTCCAGGAGTGGAGCTAAAGTAAAATTATAAGAGTTCTCTAAATCAAGGGAGTAGTAGTGCTGCAGTTTGGGCATTCTTCTAGCACTTTTATCCTGTGTTCATGGTAAAAAGATCAGCTAAGAATTGCCATGGTTAGTAAGGAGGACTTTGCAGGGTTGACTGGGCAGGGTGTACTGTTGCCATTTCCAGTGCCTAGGTCAATGCCGGGTGGTGTTTCCGGTTTTTTTGTTCTTCGACCTTCCTATAGCAGGTTGGTACAACTGAGTGGCTTGTTCAGAGGGCAGTTGAGTCAGTCACATTGCTAAGAGTCTGGAGTCACATATAGGCTAGACTGGGTAAGGATGGCAGATTTCCTTCCCTAAAGGACAGTAGTAAACCAGATGGGGGGTTTTTTAACAAAAATCCAGTAGTTTCATGGTCATCATTACTTGAGACTCGGTAAATGCTGTGTTGCCTATACATTCAACAAAAGTGAGAGAACGGAAGTTAGCATCTTCAATACAAATTCTGAAAATCTGACTTGTTGAGATAAAACTCTGATTTATGCAGCTCTCTGTAATATCTGTTATTCTACTGATATTTTTTAATTCTCTACTCTTTCTGAATTTCCATTTTCTTTAAGTTGCAAGGCCTGAAGTTGAGCTAAACCTTGCTTTTGCTCTGTGAAATGTTGGGCCCTTCCCCTGAATAGTGCATATTCTGCCACTGAAATGTTATAGGATCAACAAAGCAAACTATTGTAAGTTGTCTCAGTATCAGTGTAGCTGATCTGTTGCCTGCCAGGTTGTTATCTCTATCTCTTATCCTCTTTCACTTTCTTTTTCTTCAGGCATATGTGCTGCTCTGAAATAGTTCCATCTCTGTCTCTGGAAAGCCTACCAACATTTTTTTTTGCTTCAAAGTAATTAATTGCTTTCTCTATGAAGCTATGTCACAATATGGTCCATTAGTACATTCTGTGGGGTTGAGTTTCCACTTTGGGCACAATCAGTAATTCTGCTGCAAATTGCCCATTTTGAAAAGTGTTTTCCCCCCTCTCCTTTTCCATGCCCCCCGCCCCCATGTTTTTGCTCAAACTCATTTGCATGTCACTGAATGCAAAAGCTGCCATGAAGCTTTGCCATGGTTTTCTTCAAGTCTCCTACCATAACTTCATCAGGCAATCAAGAGAACCCCTGCAGAATTTCAGTGCCATGGTCTCCATAAGCAGGCCAAGTCTCCTATGAACAGAAGTCTGCACCATTGTATGTAGTACAGGTGACATAGCATGCCCAGAGTCATCAACACCTCTTGATTTGAGGTATTGATCAAGGAGATCATGTGGGATGTCTACCTTCGTCTCCTGACTCTCAAAGGTCATAAAATACCACACTCTCCGACATATGTGGAAAGGTTAAAACAAGTAGATGTATTTACAAGTTCAATAATCAATCCAAACATTGAATCGCAACAAAGCACTCTTACTTTTCATTTACTTCACCTGGCATCAATGGGATGGCACAGAAGCAAACTACTGCAGATGTTGAAAATCTGGAACAAAAACAGAAAATGCTGGAAATACTCAGCAGGTCAGGCAGCATCTGTGGAGAGAAAAGCAGTGTTAGTGTTTTGGGTTGATGACCTTTCATCAGAACTGGCAAAGATTAGAAATGTAATAGGTTTTGAGATAGTAAAAGGGAAAAGGGGGTTGAGGGGGGTGGGGGAAGAAGAACAAAAGACAAGATCTATGATCGGGTGGAGGGCAGGCTTTGTACCATGAAACCAAGTAAAGAAACAAAAGATGTTTCCTGGATGAGGTATAGCTGGCAAGAGAGCAGCTGTCCGAACATAAACTAAAGGGGTTAAGAAATAAACAAAGGCGGGAGGGGGAACAAACCAGCAAAATAAAAGAGAAAAGGAAAACAAGGAAGAGATTCAGAGCTGAAATTACTGAACTCAATGTTGAGCCCAGAAGGCTGTAAAGTGCCCAGTCGAAAGATGAGATGCTGTTCCTCGAGCTTGCATTGAGCTTCATTGGAACACTGTAGCAGGCCAAGGACAGAAAGGTCAGAGTGGGAGCAAGCAACATGAGCTTGGGGTAATGCTTGCGGACTGAACGGAGATGTTCCGCAAAGCAGTCACCCAGTCTCTGTCTTAGTCTCCCCAATTTAGAGATCACATTGCGAGCAGCGAAGACAGTATATTAAATTGAATGAAGTACAAGTAAATTGATGTGCGTGTTTGGAGCCTGGGTGGTGGGAAGGGAGAAGGTAAAAGGGCAGGCGTTGCATCTCCTATGCTTGCATGGAAAGGCTCCATAGAAAAGGGGGGAGGTGTAGGGGTGATTCGAGAGTGGATCAGGGTGTTACAGAGGGGGCGGTCCCTTTTGGAATGCTGGAAGCGGAGGGGAGGGGATGATTTATTTGGTGGTGGCATTTCACTAGAGGTGGTGGAAATGGCAGAGGATGATCCGTTGAATACAGAGGCCGGTGGGGTGGAAGTTGAGGACAAGGGGCACCCTATCATGATTCTGGGAGGAGCATTGGAGCAGGAATAGGCCATTCGGCTCCTTGAGCCTGCTGCTCCGTTTAACTAGTTTATGGTTGATCTTCAGTGACTTATGAACAAGGGCACCCAGGTCAGTAATATCGGTTGAGGTATAAATATTGGCCAGAAGACCAAGAGAACTCCCCTGCTCTTCGGAAAGTACCATGGGATGTTTTATGTCCATTTGAGAGGGTCGAAAGGACTTCAGTTTAACATCTCATCTGAAACACAGTGCCTGTGGCATTGTAGCACTCCCTCAGCACTTCACTGAAGCGTCAACCCAGATTATAGGCTCAAGTCTCTGGAGTGGGACTTGAACCCACAACCATATAACTTGGAGGTGAAAATGGTATTACTGAGCCATGGTTAACCCCTAAATAAAATAAATATAACTAAAATCATATAACAAAATGCAGGATTCTCTGTTACAAATAGGATAAAGTTTTGGTTTTATACCTTAGCATCCGTTATATTATGGAATGCCTTTCCATTTTTAAAAATGGAGTCTTGACACAAGGCCCCTTTAAACACCTATAACAAACATTAATGGCCTTTGGTTTGTTTCAATCCATTTTTATTGGAGTAGATTTTTGTCTTTACTACCTGAGTGTTAATCTGGCATGGTACCTTCATAGAACCTTCCCAACTTAAATCCCATTGATGTTTGAAGATGAAAATCTACCCCAATATGTTTTTAGTTTAGATTATCTGTGAGCACTTGTGTGTGCATTAACACTTAATGTGCATATTTTTATAGTATATCAATGTTTTGAGGGTGAATTGAGCTTCATCCTGTTCTTGGCTGCAATAACCTTTCCAAGCTGGTGGTTTGGATGATGTCATTAACAGTCACTACTTAAACATTGAAAAAAAACATTGTTTTGTTCAGTCTAATGCTGTCAGTGTTAAGTTATGCTCTTTTAAGTTTGCAAATAAATGTTTTGGTCCCTTGCTCTTTGGAGAGGTTGTATATCTGTGTAGATGCAGGAATATGAAATAAAATAGAACATTCAATACACAGCAAGCCATCAACAAAGGTGCAGCAAAGAGAAGACACCCCACTTAAATTGATTGTTTACCAACCAACCAGTCAGCTTCTGTGAGGCAAAGAGCGGGGCAGGAGGAGGGGAAGCAGGTTGTGCTATTTTGGGTGTGTACCCTTCATCAGAACTGGAGACAGAAAGACAAACATGTTATTAAGGTTGGTAAAATAGAGAGATGGGGAATACAAAAGAAGGGAAAGAGAATCAACAGATACACTAGAGAGGGAGTTAATGGAGTAATGACCAGGAAACTGCTGAATAGAAAACTGTTGGCTTTTACAAAATATCATCATTTGAGATGATGCACAAAACTAAAAGGAGTAAAGAATGTGCAAATAATTGGGAGATGAGAAGAGGTTCACACAAATCTTCAGTTCTGATGACTGGTAGGTACCCAAAATGCCTTCGTAGTCCTTTTCTGTTTGTATATGCTGTCTGACCTGCTGTATATATCAGCATTTTCCATTTTTAATTCAAATATCTCAGTGCTGTGATGTTCACAAGTGGGTATTAACCTCATTTCTGTGATGTAATTACTGCAGCATTACGAGGAATCATTTGCAGTAGATTACAAGGATATCTATATATAGTACATTTAGATTGCACAGCTATTACAAGTGGCATGCAACTGTTAACATGTTGAAGCTTCCATTAATCTGTGCCTAGGGTTAAAGCCTAGCTATGCTTCAGGCACTAAGAAGCTTCTGCAAACTGGGTTCATGTTAACAAATGCTCCTAAATCTATTTAAAAATATAGGCTAACTTTTTTTAAAATTGTATACTTTTTGGACAGTCAACAATGCCAAATGTAAAGACGTTACAGCAATGGTAATGGGAATTTCATTATACGTTTCTGGATAGCTCAATAGAAAGTTGAATCGGCCAGGTGTATAACTGGAGGTTGATGTACTACTGCCAGATTTGCGCCTCTCCTGAAGTTGAAATTCATCCACTCTGTCTGAAAATGTTAGTCTGCAATAGGGCAATCTGTTTTTTTTGTCATACACAACCAGCCACTGAATATAATCTGGTAAAAAGCATTGTGCTGTTAGAATTGCTGTTGAAGAATGCCACTAAGTCTCTTTCTTCTGAATCCTTTAAGGTGATTGATAAATAGAACTTATTAAATATTTGAATAAATGTTACTTTTTGGTACATCTTGTACAAATATTAAATCTTCAGGCTATAAATGGCAAGAGTTAAACTTCAAATGATAGTGTTATATCAAGATTAGTACATACTAGCAGGTTGCTGTTAGATCACCTATTACTGTAAATCATAATGAGGAAAATTCAACTCATTAACGAAAGCAGCTAAGTCTTGAAATTGAACTGTATATTTTTCTTTTTTATTAAATGTGTTCTTTGATCCTATTTATATATAAAAGCAATTCTGTGGTGTCCCCTCACATTCCCACCCACAACCAAAAAGTTCTATAAACTGGCCTCAAACCTGCGAACGGCACTTTGTACTTATCTGGTTGAACAGGCGCAATAGTAGATAGATTGGATTCTGCTTTTGTAAGGAATGATGAGAACAGGATGTGGCTTTATTGAAGATCTGAAAACATTGAAAGGGTTGAAGGCTTTATATCTAGTGTTGAATGGGAAAATTAAAAGCTACAACAGTACATGGCCAAATCTTCACTTTAATCTGGGTTGCGTACTGGAGCTCTAAGATTCATGTAAAGTAGTGAAACTCATTGAACACCTCCTGCAAAAGGGGAGTGAAGCACAAGTTGTCCACAGTCATCCTATCTGCTGGTTGCATCAACAGTGTATTGGATAGCATATTGAGGGATCGACTTAGGATTGTCAGTTCCAGAACCTGCCTTATTCAGGCTTTCCTTCTTGCACATGATGGTGTGTTGTTCAAAATGGTGGATGTAATCTGTCATCAAACGGTATTTTTTTTCTCCTCCAGAATAAAAGCGTGTACCTTTAAGATAGGGAGAGAAGCTTTTGGATTTCTGAGACACTGTGCCAGCTGCATTTTGTTACCTGGGTGACAGCAGGAGCGCGAGAGGTCACATGGTATAATGTTTCCACTTAACTGTGTAAAAACCAGTTTTGGGAGACTCTCCAGCGAAGCGTGCTACTGAAGTGAAGAGCTGTCTATTTTCCCTCAGCAAAAATTCTACAAGGAGCTACAGGTTGAGTTAATTGCCTAAGGAGGAAATAACCCTTAAGAAGAGACTGTTTGTTTGTATTACTGAAGTAAAGTTTCAACTGAGAGACTGTTGGTTTTGAAATTCAAGTTGACCTATTGCTGTGCTCGTTGTTGAAGGAGCTATTTGATGCCTGCTGCAGCCAAAGTCTTTGAGTGCCTATCAAGAACAGACTATTTCATCAAATCTGTGTGGAGACTTTGAGTAGCATTTGATTATTTTCAAATTAGAATACCACCCCCATCAGAAATATAACCCACAATGACTTATTTATTTATTAAGAAACAGCTAATTTTTTTTCTAAAAAACACCACTTTTAAAACCAGTTAACTGTTAGTTTTGAGTGTATGTGTGTGTGTGTGTGTGAATGGGGAAGTTAGGTTAAAATAAAAAGTTATAACGCCTTTAGATATAGGTTTATCTTAACAGTGTTTAAAATTTAGTTTTTTTAATAGTTTATTTGTTATTGTCTAAAGATGCCTGGTTTGGTATGTTTTATTCTGGGGGTTACTAGAGTGTTTAATTTGGCTGTTTGTCTGGTTGGGTGGGAAAATATTAATAATATGCTACGACCTGTGGAGTGATGGGACTGAATTGACAGTGCTTTGCTCCCGCCTCTCTAATAACACTACCAACAATTGGCTATATTGTGGAATATTTTATTAGATGACCACAACTGCTGTTACAACCTCAGTGAAACGTTAACGTGAAAAATACGAGATATGAATCACCAGACCAATTCAAAGAATTACACAAGATTTTACATTTTAAGACTTCTATTATAACAACTAAGCTAAAAGAAATCGTCATTAACTGAATAGTACTTTGCGAATAGCTGATACCCCAAATTACAAAGAAAGGTATTTTCTTATTAAAATACTTGAAAAACTCACACCACACTTATGTTACACAGTCCTTTTTGATGATGAAATCCTTTGTGTTTAAAAGTCCCAAGTTCCTCCCAGTTGCAATGGGTTGGATCTCTTGGATCTTTTCAAAAATCAGTGTCCTCTTCGCTCTCTTCTCCAAGCACATCTGACCTGGTGATCCTGCTGGTTTTCTACATCTCTGTAAGCTTCAACTTTCAAACCAGGTTCAAGTCTTCGCAGTTTTTCACTGTATCAGGCATCCAAGAGTGAGGGTTTCCCCTCTCCCTCGCTACCACCACTAGTTGTCTTCCTTTCTGGCAGGCTGCTGTGAGGCTGCAACTGCAGAAAGTCTGTTAAATTTTTCTGGACTCGAGTCAATGGCTTATTGCACTGTTCCAATATGGAGAGTCCAGAAGTCTGGTTTCACAGAGCCACTTGGCTCTTCCATTGTTTGCAGGTGTTAACAGCTGCCTGTTAAATTTGCATCTTCTGAATTACTGACTCTTTGCTTTATGACCTGAAAGTCTTGGACAAAACCCATTGTTCTTTTGGTGTTTGCCCTGCCGTCTCTGTTTTCCAAAAGAAAGTCTTTGCTCTGTGTTCTTTGTTGTCCTGGTAACCAAAACTTCTGTCTTGCCCTTTTTCTGAGTGATGAGGTCACCTGACCTTCTTGACTCCATCTTGAACTTGTAAAAATCACAATTTTTAAAACCATAATCATGTTGCAAGGTCCAGCGTTCATAACACTGCAGTATTATAACTTTGTATGGCTCATGAAGGAGTCTTGGAGTTTTTGATTGGAAGATATACATAACATGTGTTACAATCATTATTTTTATCAGTATCTGGGAGTTCAGATGGTGGAGTGTAATTGTCTAACTGGCATGGCACAAGCTACCCTGTTAGGTCTTTCAGCACACTGAAGGCAAATGTCTATTGCAGAGCTGATGAAGAAGCTCTGGGATAACTGCTCTGCTGCTAGCAAGTGTTACCTGGACACCAGGTATGATGATGCGCCCTCCTATATCTAGTGTTTGATATGTGACATTCTGTTTCAGTGAGATAAGCGGGTACTGATAAAGCTTACTACCTTCAACCACTCTTCTATAGGGTTTGGTATGTGTTAGTGCTGTGAGAATGCACATGCATTTTATGCTGAGTCGTGCTGCTCATCATAACACTTACAAAGGGCTCCTAGTTACTTCAAGTCCACCTCGTGATAGTTAAAACCTAAGCTTTCCATTGTCTAATGACCCACTGGTGACTATCCTCCTTGGGAAGTAGAGGAGGTATGTGGAGTCTTTTTGGATTTGCCTGATAAGTTTGGAACTAAGCTGACCCCTTTGTAGCAGACTTGGTAATTGATAACTGAACCAGATGGGTCTGGACTGTTTCAAGGTGCTGTTAATTGACTGACCAGTCTGTTTCACTGGTGAAATCTGGAATGGTAGTCCTATATTGAGTGCTGGGATTCTTTCAGTTTGGCTTCGGAGAACCATGTAAGCCAGCATGTTAATGGTTGGGTGACCCTAACTGCTGGTAACCTGTGCAGTTTTAACTTGGCTCTTGCAGTACCCATACACGTTTGCAGAGTCCTGAAATTTTGGCACTGCCAATTTGTGCCTCACCCTCTTTGGTCTTCAAGTTGGGTTGTATTCCTATGGCAATCAAGGAAGAGTGTACGTTATTGGACAATCAGAAATTCTGCAGTTGTAAATTTCTCAGTTTGGCTTGCTAACATTCTTAAACATCTGGTTACATTGTGACGAATACTTAGGCAGTCAAAAATACACTAAGAATATTAGGGTCTCCCTCTAGAGTACTCCCTCTTTTCTTTAAAGGAAAGTTCATGGCTGTCCTTGACTCCTCCGCCCACTTTAGTTGAAATTGGAAATTAACTATTTGAGGAAGTTTCAATTGATAACCTGGTTTTAGCATGTCAACCCGAATCCACTGCGACATCTGGCGACATCTGAAAGACGGCCTTTAATTTACACCTTTGCTATTTATGTGCTGCATATTATTTAGTAATGAGAAATCTTGAAATTAAATGTAACTCTCTTGTACCAACATGATTGTGAAAGTGAGATTGTATGGTGTAAGATGACAAGGTTGTATATGCACATCCTGTTCAACTTCATGCTATAGTATTGACTTTGTCCTAATTTGCATTTTTACCTGTATAGAGAGCAGTAGGTTATTTGCTCTGCCAGGAAATTAATATTGAAAGAGATAATCTTTTGAGTTCTTGAATCAATATTCTGTGCAAAGATTTCATTCAATAATATGCATTGTTGAATTTGTCATTCAAAACTTGATATTACTTCCTCAGTATTGTTTATGCTGAGTAAAACATCTAACCAGGTAAAAAATTACGACTTGTTCAATCTTATTTTCTATCAAATTGGAAATGTGGGATAGTTTGATGGAATTAGTGATCTGATCACATTTTATCTGAGTGGTTTACGTTGTGAATATCCTTCTTGTCTGCTTACTAATTCTGAAAAATAAATTTCTAATTCCCTAATCTTAAAGAAGTATGCTATTTATATCAACTATGTGTTCAAAAAGTCAACTCTTAGGTGTTCTCTTTGACATTTACATTTTACTTTCAGTACTTGATTTAACTGAGATGAACTTCTATTGACCCTGTCTCGTGATGCAGTTAAATATGGCACTGCTTTGAGATAATGCTGACTTTGCATTTATCTTGTGGGCATCTTTTTACACCAACTACTGTTACATTTCTTGTAACTTAATATTTTAACATGTAGTACTATTGACTTTTTGTATTGTATGTTTTGCCCACAAATTCAATGTTAATCATTGCTTTCTACATCGACATGCTTGCTAGGTAACCCAGTGATAGCAATTTTCCTTCAGTCAGAAGGCCGTGGGTACAGGTGCCATTCCAGTGGCTTCAGCCCATTGACTAATACTTCAATATAGTATTGAGAGAATGCTTTTACCATCAAAGATGTTGGCCAGGATTTTCTTGGCAGGGGTAGGATCTGATGTCGCAACCAGATGCAGGTCCCGAGCCCATGTGACCGGTCAGCGTGCCCGAGACAGCAATCTTCCCTACCTCTTTAATTGGCTGCCTCCAGGCCTGCTGTTCAATTAAGGACAGTAGACTGGCTCTCCACATTGTGACCCAAGCAGAGGGCTGGCAGCTTTCCAGCCTTGGCAGCGCCACAAGAGAGGTGGCCGCTGCTGAGGCTGCATGGAAAACAAGAGCCTTCATTTTGAGGCACCCTCAGACGGGAGTTACAAAATTTATTTCTCTGTCGGGGCCGTGGACCCTCTAGATGTAATGGCCATCCTCCCGCCCCCAGCTCTGGGAAGCCACTGCTCCATCGCTGGAAAAATGCTGGCAGCCCGGGAAATCAGCCTTCAATTGGGCTTTTAATTGGCTGCCCAGCATTGCTGCTGTTCCCGCCACGGGTAAAATGGCGTAGCAACAGGACTGCATCGGGGAGCCCTCTGAATGTCTCACCCTAGCATTAGCAGGAGATTTCGTTGCCCATGTTTGACCTGATGCCATGAGACTTCATGGTGTCTGGAGTCGATGGTGAGGACTCTCTATACCACCGTGCCCCCACCTCCGGTGGGTCTGCCCTGCCGGTGGGACAGGACATACCCGGGATGGTGATGGCAATGTATGGAACATTGTCTGTAAGGTATGATTCCGTGAGTATGACTATGTCAGGCTATTGCTTGACTAGTCTGTGGGACAGCTCTCCCAACTTTGGCATGAGCCCCCAGATGTTATTAAGGAGGACTTTGCAGGGTTGACAGGGCTGGGTTTGCCATTGTCATTTCCAGTGCCTTGGTCGATGCTGGGTGGTCCGTCCGGTTTCATTCCTTACTGACTTTGTAGCGGTTTGATACAACTGACTGGCTTGCTAGGCCATCTTGGAGGGCATTAAGAATCAACCATGTTGCTGTGGGTCTGGAGTCACATGACTGGTTAAGGACAGCAGATTTCCTTCACTAAAGGACATTAGTGAACCAGATTGCTTTTTATAACAATCGACAATGGTTTCATGGCCATCATTAGACTAGCTTTTTTAATTCCAGATTTTTATTAATTGAATTCAAATTCCACCTTCTGCCATGGTGGGATTTGAACCCATGTCCCCAGAGCTATACCCTGGGTCTCTGGGTTACTAGTGACAATACCACTACTCCACCGCCTCAGTAATATTATTGAGATGAGTCAAGGCTATTTTATGTAAGATCCTTGCAGCCAGCAGAAAGTGCAGGCTTTTATCTTAACAGTGCAGGCATCATCTGAACCCAGGTGCCAAGCATAAATGAACAATTCAGCTTCCAATCTTTACTTCTACTTTTTAAATACATATTCAGTAACCTCAAAAATGGTTTTAACTGTCGATTAGTCAATCTATGACAGATCATAGAGTTGTTTAGCTTTTTGATTTGCATTAATTTGAAACAAACTTAAAAACTTTAATTTCTATGTAAAATAGTATCTGTTTCAGTTTTGATCAACAAATGTGTTGGCTAACTGAAGAGTTTTTTTGTATGTTGTGTTGCTCGGGTTGGGAGATATATGTGAAAATGAGCTGTTATTGATTGGCTGCAGTTGCTGCTAATGTGCCAGTTGAAAGTTTTGATTATCATGATTCAAAGTAGAATATAACATTGAGTTCACCCAAGGCTGTGTACGCTAACAATTTTTGAGATAAAGGGACCGTTTATTGCTGACAACTCCACCTGTTCAGAGGTTAAGGTAATCTATTACGGTTTAATGTCAGCAGAATATGTGTTTACTGTTGCAGCTTTATTACTCATTAAACTGATGGGGAAATAGTGCATTTGTCAGCAGAAGTCTCTTAACCATGGCTGAGGGCGACTATCTGTCATTCACATTCCAGAAGTGGTAAAGGTTAAGTTCTAGGATGTGAGGGAATAGTGAGTGTGACTGACCTTATCTTCCAGAAATGATGATGCTTAAACTTGTAGCACAGTAAATGATAACCATATTTAGAGTTATTTTCAGCATTGTTAAGACTTGCATACTTCAGTGGAGTAGGTGAGATAGCTATGAATGCCATGGTTGTCTTTTTACAAGCAGTTTTTATTTTAGGTTGGTAGACTGCGTTGTGTCAATAAACACCTAATGAGCGAAAGAAACAATATCCTGAAAGCTAGGATTATCAGTCATTCCTCTTGGTCATGTGTTACGTTGGATGATATAGCAATCATTGCATTTTTCAAAGTAACTTCTATGGATGCACTTTGACATGTTTCCGAGAGCCATAAGAATATACGCTTTTAAAAGTCCCCTAGCTCTCATCTCACCCACAAGTGGAAAACATCCTTCCAGCATTCATCCTGTCAAGTCCCCTCAGGATCTTGTATGTTTCAATAAAATCACCTCTCATTCTTCTAAATTCCAAAGGCCTTCATTCAAATAACCCTTCATCCTAGGAATCAGTCGAGTGAACCTTCTCTGAACTGCTAACAATGCAATTTTATCCTTTTCTTAAGTAAAGTTTCTTTTCACAGAGAATACACAGATTTTAATAGACTGGGAAACATATTCGAGTTTCATTAATTGAGATACCATAGTACTGCTGCACTTTACTGCACTGCTGAATATTTTTTTGTTGATATGGAAATTATATTTTTGAAATAAGAAAATGCTATTTTGAAACTGGAACAAGTTTGAAAACTGATGTGTTTAAAAGTACCAGTATTTTGACAGAATATAAATCTTAATCAGCACATTTTTCAAATGCATCAATCTGGGGTGGACCTATGTGGGCTCTCATCTATCATCCACTTTAAACCAGCATAGGATTGAGCCACTACAGCTTTCCTAATTTCTGTGTTATTTTTGGCCCTTTTTGTTTAGTTGTCAGAAATGGAAGTCAATTACCTTTTTCTTCATGGTACTGGTCTAGCTTTCTTTTGGTCTTCCTTGGCACCTAATTTTCCATCTTGCCTTTTTATAGTTCATTTTTGACAGTCTTTTAAAAAAAAAAAAGTCTTTCTATAAGTCCAAGCTAAATCAATCTTCTCCACAGCTATTTTCAATCTGACAATTTATTTAATCACTTTTTTTCTTTTATTTTACTTTGGAAAGGCATTGACCCGTCTTAGGGTCTTAAAAGAACAGGCTGCAGCGAGAGTAGATGCATTAATTGTGACCTTCCAAAATTTCCTAGATTCTGGAAAGGTACTAATAAATTGGAAAATTAGGTAATGTAACACTTCTGGTTAAGAAAGGAGGGAGACGGAAAGCAGGAAACTATTGGCCTGTTAATCTATCATCTGTCACGGAAAATACTAGGATCCATTATTAAGGAGGTTATAGCAGGACATTTGGAAAATCATAATGCGATCAGGCAGAGTCAATGTGGTTTTGTGAAGGGGAAATTGTATTTGACTAATTTATTAGAGTTCTTTGAGGAAGTAACCAGCAAGGTGGGTAAAGGAGAACCTGTAGAAGTGGTATACTTTGATTTCCAAAAAGCATTTGATTAGGTTACTACACAAAATAAGAACTTGTGGTATAGTGGGTAACATTAGCATGGATAGAGGATTGGTTAGCTAACAGGAAGCAGAGAGTAGGTTTACAGTTTGACAGGATGTGATTAGTGGAGTGCCACAGGGATCAGTGCTGGGGCCTCAATTAGAACATTACAGCGCAGTACAGGCCCTTCGGCCCTCGATGTTGCGCCGACCTGTGAAACCATCTGACCTACACTATTCCATTTTCATCCATATGTCTATCCAATGACCACTTAAATGCCCTTAATTCTTTACAATCTAGACATCAATGACTTGGATGAAGGGACTGCATGTTTGGTAGCTAAATTTGGAGTATAATGTGGGAAAATGTGAACTTGTCTACTTTGGCAGGAAGAATAGAAAAGTGGAATGTTATTAAATGGAGAAACCGCAGAACTCTGCAGTACAGAGGGATCCGGGTGTCCTGGTTCATGAATCACAAAAAGTTAGTATGCAGGTACAGCAAGTAATTAGGAGGGCAAATGGAATGTTGGCATTTATTGCAAGGGGAATCGAAAATACAAGTTGGGATGTTTTGCTACAGCTGTATAGGGCCTTGGTAAGACCATAGAACATAGAACATAGAAAAATACAGCACAGAACAGGCCCTTCGGCCCACGATGTTGTGCCGATCCTTTGTCCTCTGTCAAGGACAATTTAATCTATACCCCATCATTCTCCTTTATCCATATACCTATCTAAAAGCCGTTTGAAAGTCCCTAAAGTTTCTGACTCAACAACTTCCCCAGGCAAGGCATTCCATGCCCCGACCACTCTCTGGGTAAAGAACCTTCCCCTGACATCCCCCTTATATCTCCCACCCTTCACCTTAAATTTATGACCCCTTGTAACGCTTTGCTCCACCCGGGGAAAAAGTTTCTGACTGTCTACCCTATCTATTCCCCTGATCATCTTATAAACCTCTATCATGTCACCCCTCATCCTTCTCCGTTCTAATGAGAAGAGGCCTAGAATGTTCAGCCTTTCCTCGTAAGACTTATTCTCCATTCCAGGCAACATCCTGGTAAATCTCCTCTGCACCCTCTCCAAGGCTTCCACATCCTTCCTAAAATGAGGCGACCAGAACTGCACACAGTACTCCAAATGAGGCCTTACCAAGGTCCTGTACAGCTGCATCATCACCTCACGGCTCTTAAATTCAATCCCTCTGCTAATGAACGCTAACACCCCATATGCCTTCTTCACAGCCCTATCCACTTGAGTTGCAACCTTCAACGATCTATGCACATAGACCCCAAGGTCTCTCTGCTCCTCCACATGCCCAAGAACCCTACCGTTAACCCAGTATTTTGCATTCGTGTTTGTCCTTCCAAAATGGACGACCTCACACTTTTCAGGGTTAAACTCCATCTGCCACTTTTCAGCCCAGCACTGCAACCTATCCAAGTCCCTTTGCAGACGACAATAGCCCTCCTCGGTATCCACAACTCCACCAACCTTTGTATCATCTGCAAATTTACTGACCCACCCTTCGACTTCCTCATCTAAGTCGTTAATAAAAATCACAAACAGGAGAGGACCCAGAACTGATCCCTGTGGCACGCCACTGGTAACTGGGCTCCAGGCTGAGTATTTACCATCTAAGACCACTCTCTGCCTTCTATCAGTTAGCCAATTCTTAATCCAACTGGCCACATTCCCCACTATCCCATGCCTCCTGACTTTCTCCATAAGTCTACCATTCCACATCTGGAATGCTATGTACAGATTTGGTCTCTTCACTTAATGGATAAAATTGCATTAGAAACAGTTCAGAAAAGGTTCACTTGACTGATTCCTTGGATGAAGGGGTTATCTTACGAAGAAAGGTTGAACAGGTTGGGCCTTTTGGAGTTTAGAAGAATAGAGGTGATTTTATTGAAACGTATAAGATCCTGAGGGGACTTGACCGGGTGAATGTTGGAAGGATGTTTTCCACTTGTGGGTGAGACAAGAGTGAAGGGACACAGTTTAAAAATAAGGGATCTCCCATTTAAGACGGAGATGAGAAATATTTTCTCTGAGGATCGTTAGTCTGTGGAATTCACTTCCTCAGACAACAGTAGAAGCTGGGTCATTGAATATATTCAAGGCTGAGTTAGATAGATTCCTGATAGACAAGGGAGTCAAGTGTTATGGGGGCAGGCAGGAAAGTGGCGTTAAGGCCACATTCAGATCAAGCATGATCTTATCAAATGGCTGAGCAGACTCGGGCCAAATGGCCTACTCCTCTTTGTTCATATGTTTTTCTGTATCTGGGTTTACTGTAGTGCATTAACACCGATGAAGACCAAAGATCTTCAATTTTGTTCTCACTATTTTCTTAAATCAATTTATCTTTCTAATTTTAATTACTCTGTAACTTTTAACTTTTGTGAGTGCTCATAATTTTTACAAACCTTGAAGTATAAAAATGAACTCCAATCCAAATGTGTTGGTGGTAATTTATCATTAAATACTCTGGTTTCTTTAAGCTTATTGTCTTCAACTATTCTTTACATTTTCAATGTAGTTCCATGGTGAGTATACCAGTTAATCCCTTCTATTCAATAATATTGAGATTTTAGAATCTAGATTGAGAAAACCTGTGGGTAACAATCCTGGCAGCTTTGCTGGAATCATGTCTGTGTGGAACTCCGCCACTGACCCTGCTGAGGTCTGCAGGATCAGGGGAAGAGCTTCCACAGGTAGACTGGTTGGCAGTTTGAGTGCACATGTGTGACTGCCACTTTGCCAAGGATCCCAGAATCACTACTGTAAGCTGTTGGCTTCCCATACCCATTCTTTGCATGCTGCCAGAGGATGAATCTCTGGAGCCCCTTGTGTTTGTCTCCCTCTGGAGCTCTGGTTTCCTTCCCCCGCCCCATCCTCACCAAGGCTATACAGAAAACTTGTGTTTATGTCTGGGAGCTGTGTACTGTGGTTGCAGCTGAATTGGGATGCTCTGCTGAAATTTGGTGGGAGGCTGCCCGAATAGGGAGGAGGGGGTGCTGCTTAAAACTGGAACACCCCACTTGTTCGATTTATTACACTAAAATTCAGGATTGATTTGCTTTACCCATCCCTGACAATGGTGGTAATGCACTTTGTTTTAAAGATGCACCACATTGCAGCAAGATGCATGTCACGATAAAAAATCTTCCATTTATGACTTAACAGCATGCCACTTGTAATTCATAATTGAAGAACTGATTTAGTACAAAATTATTCCATTATTAAATATTTACTGTTGTGATCTATAAGATACACAGTACTGATCCGAGCTTAAATGTTGCATTTAGAATTACAATTGGATTTGGTACATCTTTTGCATTTAAAGTTGTGTTGATAAATTTGTTTCTGATAGTTTATATCATGTTGCATATGAAGTAATGTTTCAGATAAATAACAATAGAGACTATTAACTTTTTAACAGACATGAGTCGGGGTGGGTGGGTGTAGGCATTATTAACCATGCATCCTCCCCTTCCCCAAGCAAGTTGGCCAATTTTGTATTGCAGGATTCGGCCAAAATTAACTGAAAGCAATTTAATCAATTAGCTTTTAAATTCTTGATTGTGATCAGGTTGTCATTTATGAGTCCGGTGCTAGTGGCAATGCGGCATTGGAGAATCTTGTGGTGACTGCGCTACCAATCTCTGCAGCTGTGAAGGATGGTACCAGGTCTGCTACGAATGCTCTTTGTAGTCAGTCACCAGTCGTTTTAAGACATTGACCAGGTCTGATATTTTTGCCTGCTGATGCCCTGGTCTCTACTGTTGCTTTCCTACTCCTCCTTGACTGATGTGAATTGAGTCGAGTGGGAGTTGAACCAACTAGCTAATGTACAGCATCAGCACATTACCTAAGACCTGTGCAAAGCTGCGTTTCAATGTAGCAAACTGTGCTTTGCAGCTTCAATTGTTCCTTATGTGTATTAATCCATTTTTACGTATGGACTATGATTTTATTTTTAAACATCTGTTATTTTCTATTAATTCAGCAGACTACATTCTAATTCTGGTTTTACAATGGAACAGGAAATTTCCCCGAGTTAGTAATAAACTGAGTAGGATAATAGTATTAAATGGATTGCTTCAGACTTAAGAAATTTAAAATCTGACTGATGACCTAATTTTATAATCCGCAATAAACTTGTGTAGGTCTGTCTCTGTTTATGTACTAATTGCTGGGTTGCAGAATCTAGTGTAGAACTGGGAAACTTAGTTAAGAGAGAAATTTAATTTGGCATGACTCTAATGTTCAATGTTTTATGTGGCTATAAAGATATTTTCATTAAGAAAAAAGCCTTATTGCATACCGGCACTTGAGAAATAAGAATGTTGAGGAACTGCTACTAGTTATTTGTAAACCAATACCTAACTCTGCATATTGCTGTAAATTATTTATTGAAAGTCATTTGTAATGTTGTACTGTGCTTTTTAAAATATTATGGGAACTGACCTTGAGTATGCATGTCTGGTAGGATGTTGGCTGTTTTGTTTCATAGCCTTTGGAAGGCATTGATCCATGCACTCAGTGCTGAATTACAATGAGATAATGGTGATGGAGTGATTTTATAGCTTGAATACAATTCTCTTTCCAGGTTTGCTGATTACTGGAAATGAGAAATTAAGTAATTCCCAAGTCTTGTCTAACCACTGCACTGACTTGATGTACCAACAGTAAACCTGAAGCACAAATTCACTCCAAGCAATTTTATGTGTCCTAGCATTTTTCTGTGTAAATAATGCACTACAAGACCTTGCACTGTACGTTTTTGCTCCATGAATGTGGAAATAATCTTCCCCTCTCTGTGGAGAAGAATCTTGCCTCTTATTTTCCCTGATTTATTTTTGAACTTTCAGCTAATGCAAAGAAAATACTCAGGGAGCAGAGAATGCAGAGATAATCAATATTACATGTTAAAGGAAGCAATAGAAGCAAGACAAAATTCAGAACTAGAAATCCGAATATAGTTAAGCCTTCAGAAATAGGACCAACCATTGAGTTACATAAAAATGTACAAAGCAGTAGTAGGCCACTTGGACCGTCGAGCCTGCTCCGCCATTCAATAAGATCATGGCTGATCTGATTGTAACCTCGACTCCACATTCCTGCCTAAGACATAATGAATAAGACATAATGAATAAGGGATACGAAATACCCTCCAAAGTTAGAAAGAACTAACTTGCATTTATGTAGCATCTTTCACATCCTCAAGATGTTTCAAAGCACTTCACAGCCAATTAAGCAGTGGGTAGTGTTATTAAGGGAAATATGGAAGGCAAATTGTGCACAGAAAGGACCCACAACAGCAATGAGATAAACTTTTAATGATGAGGTATAAACATCATCCAGGGCACTGAGAGAATTTCCCTGCTCTTATTTGGGTAGTGTAATGGGATGCTTTAAAAAAGACAGACTTGCTTTTATATAGCGACTTTCATGACCACAGGATGTCCCAAAGCACTTTACAACCAATGAAGTATGATTAAAGTGTAGTCACTGTTGCAGTGTAGGAAATCTACCTAAGGGGTCGGACTGGATGTCAGTTTAATATCTCCTCCAAACAATGGCACCTCTGACAATGCAGCACTCCCTCAGTACTGCTCCAAAGTGTCAACCTGCATCATGTGTTCACGCTTGACGCATGACTTTCTGACTCAAAGGCAGGAGTGCCACCACTGATCCAAGGCTGACACTTGATCAGGACGGATAAGCTGAAATTCAATAAATGAATAGATCTGCTTTTATTTTTTTAAAAAGCCCCATGAACATAAATAGCTTCTGGAAGCAATTGAGATTTCAGGAGAAAGGACAAAGGCCCTTGGCCACCCCACCCCCCACCAACTCCTCTTTGTATGGTCCGATCAACCCACTGAGTCAGTTGAGATCTCTTCCTGTCAATGGTTGCAGCATGACTACTGTCCCCGGTACAGACAATTCTGCCTCTTTGCAGCCTTATCTCTTTTTTTTTTGGACTATCTCTCTTTTATATATTGAAATCACTGGGCCACAACATTCCCTTTCAAAATGCATTGAAAAGTCCTATGTCAGGCTCTTACCATGAGAAATTCTTTTAGCTACAGTACTTAAGCCAACAGGTGGTGCTGATGGGTGTTTATCACTTTTCGATATCATGTAATGGGAGCCTGTCTGTCCTAGAATGCTATGGTAGCACCAGAAGATTCAGCAAGAGCCCTTATGTGAAGAAGTTAAGGAAAGCATCAAACTTAAGGAAAATGCATTTAATTGTACAAAGATGAGTGGCAGTTCAGATGATTGGTCAGAATATAAAGAACGGCAGAGAATGACTAAGAAACATTCTGATCACCTGCAGCCCTACATCCCCTACTAATCTCTGCTGTTCCAAATCTGGCCAGCTGCATATCCCCAGTTTTCTTTTCTCCACCATTGGCATCCATGCCTTCAGCTGTCTAGGCACTAAGTTCTGGAGTTCCCGACCTAAACCTCTCCGCCTTTTCCTTATAGAGGCTGCGTCCCTGACCAAGCATTTGATCACCTGTCCTAATAGCTCCTTATGTGGCTCGGTATCAAATTTTGTTTGATAATGCTCCTGTGAAGTGCCTCACTATATAAATGCAAATTATTGTTGGAGATTACAGGACATATCCCACTTAAGGCTTCGGTCAAGTCCAGGACCAGCAACCCTTGGGGACAGAATGAAAGAGGAAGAGGTTACTACAAAGCCAGTACTGCTGCTTCCTGGGGCTGGCCACATTTCCATTTGACTTCAATGGAGAGATGTGTAACAAGCTGCTGATTCATCATTGTCCATTTTACTCTATCAGCCAAAGTCAAAATTACCACCTTTTCTTTTCTTAGATCAAGTAAAGAATTTGGCAAGAATTTCTTTATTAAGAGAGCAGTAAGGATTTGGAACTCAAGACCACATGAAGTAGTTGAAACAGATAGAATTAATTAACAAGAGGCTTGATTTGTATATGTGAGGAGGGAATAGAGGGATATGAGGGCAGGGTTGGAAGAGGTAATTAATTATAGTTGGGTGAGGGTGGAGGCTGGTGCAGCGTATAAACATTGGTTTAGATTAGTTGGGCAGAATGACCTGTTTCTGTGCTGTAGATTCTATGTGTATTTGAAGGCAATACTGTTGAGTTCAATAACCAGATACTCACATTTGGCAGCCCATATTATTTTGAACTTCAGGGTAGTGAATTATTTCTGCATCTTTCAAAAGGCACACTATTACTATATTCACATTGTTTTTTTATTCCTGGCCAAATAGCAAAATTACACAAATATACAACTACTCTGAATAAATCACCTGGTTTAAGTGAATTATGAAAGAACGTGCTGCAAAGTTTGGTTCTGGTTGGACAGTGCGGAAAAACTGAAATAGAATTCTCACAGAAGAAGTCTGGACTTGGCTATTCCCTGCCCTGTACTGCCAACAAATAGTGGGTGGGTTTAACCAATGAGCAGCCACCTTGTGGTGACAACAAAACAACTTTGTTCCAGGCAAAATAGGACCCCAATGAGGCTTCCATTTGTATCCAATGAGTGCTGGCACCTAAATGGCCATCCTTTCGAAAATCAAATTGGATGAGCCCCGGACGGGAAGTTGGTGGCAAGTTTATTTTTCATGCTGCATAAGCAGATAAGAAATAGGAGTAGGCCATATGGCTATTTGAGCTTCCCCTGCCATTCAGTATGATCATGGCTGATGTTTCACATGAACTCCCCTTTCCTGCCCTATCCCCATGTTCCTTGAGTTCCTTAGTATCCAAAAATTTATCAATCATGGTCTTGAATATACTCAACAACTGAGCATCCACAGCCCTCTGGGGTAGAGCACATAGTACAAAACTGTGGAACGGAGTTCAGATTGAAGGAATACCAGAAAGGCCAACTGTGACCCCTGTTTGAATATTTATCTGAAAAAGACAGCCCTTTGTTCAATTTTAAAAACCTGTTACTTCTAAGTTAAAATGAAAAAGGTTCACAACATCCTGAGTGAAGAAATTTCTCCTCATCTCAGTCCTAAATGGTTGACACCTATCCCAATATCTTTCTATTGTCACATTCACAGCTAACAATGGGAGGTGGAGCAATGGCAATCGCCCCACTGTGTTCAGTGGAAATCTTAATTCTAATAAGTGCAAATGTTGGACTAAAGTGATTTCAGTTTTGTATTAATTTGTAGCTAGGAGTATAAACCATGGTAGTTCTTTAATAAAACACTGGGCAATCTGTGTCCTGTGGTATTAATAATGTATGGATTTTAGGGAATTAAGTTCTTAAAAAGCTAATTGTTGCTTTTGTTCATCAAATGCTGTCCAGTATTTCACCCATATTCTAATCATGTCATATTCTTCATGGCCAGGAGATGTCACATTCTTGATGTAAACTGAACAAAAAAAGGCAGTCTGCTGCTCCCAATGTCTTCGTTGCTTTGCTTTTCGGTTTCATTTTCTGATATTAAATCTGTCATGTTTAGATTTCCTTCTGCCCTTGCAGCCTTAGAGGACATAGGCAAATTGATTATTTCGCCACTACAAAACATTTGCCTAATTTAGTTTTTCAAAGAAATAAAGGATGTGAATTTGACTTGAACTGATGTATAATTCTGTTTTTTGGCTCAAGGTGTAGGTGTGCGGGACTCCCAACCAGATCATGGGCTTAAGACCCAATTATACGTGCCTTCTCACCTGCTCAATGTTGCATGCATTCTTGCTCTCTACTTTTTCAGCCAATTTATAACCGTGAGCTGGAAAGCAACTCATTCTGTTGAATCATTATTCCTGGTTGATGGGCAAAGAGTGACAACCCCATCTATTGAATGGAATTACTACAATGTAAGCTAGGTGCTGCTCTGACAAAACAAAAAATGGGCCCTGATATAAGGTATTAAAACCATTGTTTAAAAAAAGTCAAAAGCAACATTTAAAGCATTTCGTTTGCAGCAGGTTTTTAATAATTACCCATTAATGATAACAAGTAACTAGATTTTTTTGATTACAATGATCGATGAGAGTGCCTTATTGAAAGTGTTATGTTGTCTGAAGCACAAAATATGAAGCTTGGAATTCTAATTTCACAGGGTTATTTAGTTTAAATGATTTCAGACTCTGAAGTACTCCAGATATTAACAAAATATATATTGATGTATATCATCAGCAAATTGGGAGAAGGATTTGCCAAATGTGCCATTAAGTGGCAGCAACTTACTAATAGCTTGCTCGCAGCTGCTCACTTAGCTCCAGAGCTGATCACATCTCAATATGGACATGAGCTGGATGTCAGGAGAGAGCAGACAACTATCATTGACATCAAGGCATCATTTGACCAAGTATGACGCTAAGGAGCCCTAGCAAAACTGAAATCAATAGAGATCAAAAAGAAAAGTTGTTGTAAATGCTTATCTAAGGCTCAAACTGTACATTAATGTAAAACATTCCTTAAGGCAATGTCCATAAGCCGGTGTACTTGGCCTAGTCAACATCTAGTGCTTCATCAATGACCTTCACTCCATCACAAGGTCAGAAGTGCTGCTGTTTGCTTATGATTTCATCAGGCCCTGGACATCTTTCAGGTTTGGGCTCATAAGCAGCAGGTAGAAATTGTGCTACATAAGTGCCAGGTAATGCCCATTGCTAGCAAGGAGCTGCCCAATAACCTGACCTTCAGTGACTCTTGCATCACCTTTTCCTCAACCATAAGCACCTTTGGGATCACCAGTGACCAGATGATTAATTGGACCAACCATATCAATGATTGCTACAGAGCGGGGGAAAGGCTGGGTGCTCTGTAACCGGTATGCACTGAGAAGCGAGAAGTGAGCTTTCAGAAATTTGCAAAGCTCAAGTCAGGATAGGGTTGCCAGTGTTGGCTGGATGTAATCCTAGAGGTTTCATCACATGGCCTCACTCCAACTGTCCAGACACCTGCCTCCCGCCAATTGGTTATCCAACATGTCCATTCTCGCGGTACCATGCCTTCTTGTGCAATTTGTACAGTGAATATACTCTTCTGTACCTTTATTAGATGATTTCCCCAACACCGAACACCTGTTCCTGCTGGGGGACTTTAACGCCAGGGTTGGGGCTGACCATGACTCATGGCCCTCCTGCCTTGGGCGCTATGGCGTTGGAAGGATGAATGAGAATGGGCAGAGACTGCTTGAGTTGTGTACCAATCATAACCTCTGCATCACCAACTCGTTCTTTCACACTAAACCCTGTCACCAGGTTTCATGGAGGCACCCAAGATCGCGTCGTTGGCACCAGCTAGACCTCATCGTCACAAGGCGAGCCTCCTTAAACAGTGTTCAAATCACACGCAGCTTCCACAGCGCGGACTGCAACACTGACCACTCCCTGGTGTGCAGCAAGGTTAGACTCAGCCCAAAGAAGTTGCATCATTCCAAGCAGAAGGGCCACCCGCGCATCAACACGAGCAGAATTTCTCATCCACAGCTGTTACAAAAATTTCTAAACTCACTTGTAACAGCCCTCCAAAACACTCCCACGGGATGCTGAGACCAAGTGCGCCCACATTAGAGACGCCATCTATGAGGCAGCTTTGACCACCTGTGGCAAACGTGCGAAGAGGAATGCAGACTGGTTTCAATCTCATACTGAGGAGCTGGAACCTGTCATAGCCGCTAAGCGCATTGCACTGTTGAACGACAAGGAAGGCCCCAGCGAGTTAACATCCGTAGCACTTAAAGCAGCCAGAAGCACTGCACAAAGAACAGCCAGGCGCTGCGCAAATGACTACTGGCAACACCTGTGCAGTCATATTCAGCTGGCCTCAGACATCGGAAACATCAGAGGAATGTATGATGGCATTAAGAGAGCTTTTAGGCCAACCATCAAGAAGATCGCCCCCCTCAAATCTAAATCAGGGGTCATAATCACTGACCAACGCAAGCAAATGGACCGCTGGGTTGAGCACTACCTAGAACTGTACTCCAGGGAGAATGTTGTCTCTGAGACTGCCCTCAATGCAGCCCAGCCTCTACCAGTCATGGATGAGCTGGACGTACAGCCAACAAAATCGGAACTCAGCGATGCCATTGATTCTCTAGCCAGCGGAAAAGCCCCTGGGAAGGACAGCATTACCCCTGAAATAATCAAGAGTGCCAAGCCTGCTATACTCTCAGCACTACATGAACTGCTTTGCCTGTGCTGGGACGAGGGAGCAGTACCTCAGGACATGCGCGATGCCAATATCATCACCCTCTATAAAAACAAAGGTGACCACGGTGACTGCAACAACTACCGTGGAATCTCCCTGCTCAGCATAGTGGGGAAAGTCTTTGCTCGAGTCGCTCTAAACAGGCTCCAGGAGCTGGCCGAGCGCGTCTACTCTGAGGCACTGTGTGGCTTTCGAGCAGAGAGATCGACCATTGACATGCTGTTCTCCCTTAGTCAGCTACAGGAGAAATGCCGCGAACAACAGATGCCCCTCTACATTGCTTTCATTGATCTCACCAAAGCCTTTGACCTCGTCAGCAGACGTGGTCTCTTCAGACTACTAGAAAAGATTGGATGTCCACCAAAGCTACTAAGTATCATCACCTCATTCCATGACAATATGAAAGGCACAATTCAACATAGCGGCACCTCATCCGACCCCTTTCTTATCCTGAGTGGCGTGAAACAGGGCTGTGTTCTCGCACCCACACTTTTTGGGATTTTTTTCTCCCTGCTGCTCTCACATGCGTTCAAGTCCTCAGAAGAAGGAATTTTCCTCCACACAAGATCAGGGGGCAGGTTGTTCAACCTTGCCCATCTAAGAGCGAAGTCCAAAGTACGGAAAGTCCTCATCAGGGAACTCCTCTTTGCTGACAATGCTGCTTTAACATCTCACACTGAAGAGTGTCTGCAGAGTCTCGTCGTCAGGTTTGCGGCTGCCTGCAACGAATTTGGCCTAACCATCAGCCTCAAGAAAACGAACATCATGGAGCAAGACATCAGAAATGCTCCATCCATCAATATTGGCGACCATGCTCTGGAAGTGGTTCAAGAGTTCACCTACCTAGGCTCAACTATCACCAGTAACCTGTCTCTAGATGCAGAAATCAACAAGCGCATGGGAAAGGCTTCCACTGCTATGTCCAGACTGGCCAAGAGAGTGTGGGAAAATGGCGCACTGACATGGAACACAAAAGTCCGAATGTATCAAGCCTGTGTCCTCAGTACCTTGCTCTATGGCAGCGAGGCCTGGACAACGTATGTCAGCCAAGAGCGACATCTCAATTCATTCCATCTTTGCTGCCTCCGGAGAATACTTGGCATCAGGTGGCAGGACCGTATCTCCAACACAGAAGTCCTCGAGACGGCCAACATCCCCAGCTTATGCACACTACTGAGTCAGCGGCGCTTGAGATGGCTTGGCCATGTGAGCCATATGGAAGATGGCAGGATCCCCAAAGACACATTGTACAGCGAGCTCGCCACTGGTATCAGACCCACCGGCCGTCCATGTTTCCGTTATAAAGACGTCTGCAAACGTGACATGAAATCCTGTGACATTGATCACAAGTCGTGGGAGTCAGTTGCCAGCATTGGCCAAAGCTGGCGGGCAGCCATAAAGGCGGGGCTAAAGTGAGGCGAGTCGAAAAGACTTAGCAGTTGGCAGGAAAAAAGACAGAAGCGCAAGGGGAGAGCCAACTGTGTAACAGCCCCGACAAACAAATTTCTCTGCAGCACCTGTGGAAGAGCCTGTCACTCTAGTATTGGCCTTTATAGCCATTCCAGGCGCTGCTCCACAAACCACTGACCACCTCCAGGCGCTTACCCATTGTCTCTCGAGATGAGGAGGCCAAAGAAAGAAGGCCTTTATTAGATGATTTTTAGCTTTTGGTCAAACAACCTTTAATTGCACAACTCTAACATTTTTATAACTAATAAAAGTATTCAGAATTTTTTTTTAAAACTGCTACGATCTTGTTTCCAGCAGTGTCTTAAAATTAATCTTAAATTCCTGAAAGCTCTAAAACAATCCTGTTAGGTTGACAACCCTAACTCAGGAGTGTGATGGAATAGCGATAACAAAAGAAAGAGTCGGGTCTATAAGGGACCAATATGATAACCTATGTGTGGAGGCGGAGGACATGTGTATGGTTCTTAATGAGTACTTTGCGTCTGTTTTCACAAAAGGATTTCATTTTTACTTCTTCATTTTCCAATATAATAAAAGCAAAATACTGCGGATGCTGGAAATCTGAAATAAAAACAAGAAATGCTGGAACCACTCAGCAGGTCTGGCAGCATCTGTGGAAAGAGAAGCAGAGTTAGCGTTTCGGGTCAGTGACCCTTCTTCGGAACTCCGAAGTCTTCGGAACTTCGGAGTTCCGAAGAAGGGTCACTGACCCGAAACGTTAACTCTGCTTCTCTTTTCACAGATGCTGCCAGACCTGCTGAGTGGTTCCAGCATTTCTTGTTTTTATTTCTTCATTTTCCAATCCTCTCTGGTTACAGGCATGGTGCCAGAGGACTGGAGGACAGCTAACATCGTACCATTGTATAGAAAGGGAAGGAGGGGATAGATCAAATAATTACAGGCCAGTCAGCCTAACATTGGTGGTAGGGAAAATTATTGAAAAATTTCTGAGGGACAGGATAAATATTTTAGAAAGAGACTGATTAATCAGACAGTCCGGATTTGTTAAGGAAAGGAAGTGTCTGACTAACATTGAAATTTTTTTGAGGAGGATTGATGAGGGTAATGCATTAGATGTAGTCTATATGGATCCAGACAAGGCTTTTGATGAAGTTCCATGTGGCAGACTGGTCATGAAAGTAAAAGCCCATGGGATTCAAGGCACAGTGGCAAGTTGGATCCAAAATTGGCTCACAGGCAGGAAGCAAAGATTAGTGGTTGATTGTTTTTGTGACTGGAAGGCTGTTTCCAGTGGGGCTCCACAGGGCTCAGTAGTAGGTCCTTTGCTTTTTCTGGTATATGTCAATGATTTGGACTTGAATGTCGGGGTTATGATTTAAGAAAATAAAAACAAAATACTGCGGATGCTGGAAATCTGAAATAAAAACAAGAAATGCTGGAACCACTCAGCAGGTCTGGCAGCATCTGTGGAAAGAGAAGCAGAGTTAACGTTTCGGGTCAATGACCCTTCGTTGGGTTCCGATGAAGGGTCACGGACCCGAAACGTTAACTCTGCTTCTCTTTCCACAGATGCTGCCAGACCTGCTGAGTGGTTCCAGCATTTCTTGTTTTTATTTATGATTTAAGAAGTTTGGAGATGAATCAAAAATTGGCCTTGTGGTTGATGAAGAAGATAGCTGTAGACTGCAGGAAGATATCCGTGGGCAGGCAGAACAGTGGCAAATTGAGTTCGATCCGGAGAAGTATGAGGTAATTCATTTTGTGGAAGGCAAATAAGGCAAGGGTAAAAAAACAGTAAACGGTTGGATATCGAGAGGTGTAGAGAATCAGAGGGGCGTTAAAAGTGCATGTCCACCAATCCCTGAAGGGGTCTGGACAGGTAGATGAGGTGGCCAAGAAGGCATATGGGATACTTGCCTTTATTAGCTGAAGCATAGAATACAAGAGCTAGGAGGTTATGCTGGAATTGCATAAAACACTAGTTAGGCCACAGCTGGAGTACTGTGTGCAGTTGTGTTCACTGCACGATGGAAAAGATGTGATTGCACTGAGAGGGTACAGAGAAGATTTATGAGGTCATTGCCTCGACTGGAGAATTTTAGTTATGTGGAAAGATTGGATAGGCTAGGGTTGTTTTCTTTGGAGCAGAGGAGGCTGAGGGGAGACCTAATTGAAGTGTATAAAATTGAGGGGTCTAGTTAGAGTGGATAGGAAGTCTCTATTCCCCATGGTTGAGGGATCCATAACCAGGAGGTTTAGATTTAGAGTAAGAGGTAGAAGGTTTAGAAGGAATTCAAGGGGAAATTCTTTCACCTAGAGGGTGGTGGGGATTTGGAACTCACTGCCTAAAAGGATGGTAGAGGCAGAAAATCTCATTACGTTTTAAAAGTACTTAGGCACTTGGAGTGCCATAACCTACAAGGCTACAGATCAAGAGCCGTAAAGTGGGATTAGGTTGGATAATTCTTTGTTGGTTTGGCGCAGGTATGATGGGCTGAATGGCCTCCTTCCGTACTACAAATTTCAATGATTTATATTATGAACATTTGCCTGGATGGATGTATCTAGAACAACATTGAAGAAGCTTGATGCTATCCAGGGAAAAGCAGCATGCCACTAAAGGCAATATCCACCTGACTCCATCATCAATATACTATGGCTTCAGTATGGATCATCCACAGGATGGACTTCCAGAACTCTCGAAGCTTACCTCAACAGCACCAATTGGCCCTGCAGCCTCCAACACTGAGAAAGCCAGGAACAGCAATATCAGAGTCTCAAAACATCCTGCCTTGGATATATATTATCATTCCCTCATTTGTTACTGGGCCTATATACTGGAACTCACTAACCAACACCATTGTGGGAGCACCATCACCACAAGGACAGCAACGGTTCACGGAGAAGGCCCACAACCAGCTTCATGGGGCCTCCAAGGATGGGCAATAAATGTAGCTTGCCAGTATCATCCACACCTCGGGAGCAAATTACAAAAGGCATCTTTCCGTGCGAAACGCAAGATCATCTAACCAGTAGACCTATTGCCAGCTGCCCCCAGAATTGTGTCCATTGGATAGATTTCTACAGTTCCCCTGATGGCTCAGCAAATTTATACAGTGAGTAGCTGCATCATACAGGCCAAGAAGGTCCCAGGTTAGATTCTAGGCTGTACAGAGTTAAACTTACAAAAGCAAAAACACTGCAGATGCTGGAAATGTGAAACACAAACCAAAAATGCTGGAAATAATCAGGTCTGGCAGCATCTGTGGACAGAAAAGCAGAGTTAATGTTTCAGATTGATAAGTCTCATCAACCTGAAATGTTAACTCTGCTTTTGTCTCCACAGATGCTGCCAGACCTGCTGAGTATTTCCAGCAATTCTTCTTGTTATTTCAGAGTATATGATTGACCATATCGGTAAGTGGGCAAATTTAAATATATGCTGTGACCTGTGGAGAAGTGGGACTAGAATAAACAGTGCACTTCTCCTGCCTGGTCATAACAAGGAACACGTTGTTAAAAATGAATTTTTAAGTGGCTTTTGAGGTTTTTAACCAGGAGGAAATTAGCAATGCAATTTTTTTTTTGCTGAGAATTCCAAAGGGCTGATGTATAGAGACAGTGTGGGCAGGGACATACGGCTGGAGGAAATCGCTGTTAGATGAAAACATATGAAAATAAGGATAAGGATCTTGAAGTTGATTTGCCAGGGTATAGTGAGCCAGCAGAGTTCCTCAACAATGAGGGTGATGGAGGGGGTGGGGGGGGGGGGGGTGGTGGTGAAATGTGGGAGAAGTTATGGTTGCAGAGTTATGAATTATGTTGCGACTGAGGTAGGAGGAGTGCACTGTTTATTCTAGTTCCACTTCTCCATGGGTCACGACATGTATTTAAATTTTTTCCCACTTTTCCCACTTATTTTTATCCCAGAATAAAATACACCAATCAGATTTCTTTAATAAACAACAAAATTATCAGTTTATTATAGAACAAAACATAACCAGTAATGAAGTAAAGCATAAACAGATTGAAATATGAAAGTTCCTTTTTTTAACCTTAGCCCCTCTCTGTCTCTCTCTCTGTCTCTCTCTCTGTCTCTCTCTCTGTCTCTGTCTCTGTCTCTCTCTCTGTCTCTCTCTCTCTGTCTCTCTCTCTCTGTCTCTCTCTCTCTGTCTCTCTCTCTGTCTCTCTCTCTGTCTGTCTCTCTCTCTGTCTCTCTCTCTCTCTGTCTGTCTCTCTCTCTGTCTCTCTCTCTCTCTCTGTCTCTCTCTCTGTCTCTCTCTCTGTCTCTCTCTCTGTCTCTCTCTCTGTCTCTCTCTCTGTCTCTCTCTCTGTCTCTCTCTGTCTCTCTGTCTGTCTCTCTGTCTCTCTGTCTCTCTCTGTCTCTCTCTGTCTCTCTCTGTCTCTCTCTGTCTCTCTCTGTCTCTCTGTCTCTCTCTCTCTGTCTCTCTCTCTCTGTCTCTCTCTCTCTGTCTCTCTCTCTCTGTCTCTCTCTCTCTGTCTCTCTCTCTCTGTCTCTCTCTCTCTGTCTCTGTCTCTGTCTCTGTCTCTCTCTCTCTGTCTCTCTCTCGGAAAAATAAAGGGATTTTTGTTTGTAGAGCTCTATTACAGACAGAAAAATACTTGGGCTGAATACTTGCCTATTCTTGAAGAAACAGCAGATGAGATGCTGTGTTCTATACTGGCATACAGTCTGGCCTCCGAGTATACGTAGACGGGTCATTGGGATCTTTCAGAACAGTTCTTGTCAGACAGCATTGAGAATTAATTTAGCAGTCTTTTCTTCAAAGACAGGAGACGAGATGAGTTGACACAGTGGACTTCTCAGGGTCTTTTAGAGAGGTCCTGGAAAGCTGAGCTGGGTTGTGGTCTTCTCTCCTCCTTTCTTGGGAATTCTCTTCTCTCCTTGGAAGTTCTGTACCTTTTTTATACCATTCAACCCTAACTCAACAATTCCATCAATCTTGGCCTATCAGTTCTTTGTAAACAACTGCTCCAGGTGACCAAAGTTTTCTATTTATTGAGCTGGAAGTCAGGTGGTTTCCCGGAAATGCTTGTTTTCCTCACAAGACCTCTCAGTGCCCCTTTTGAAAAAAAACATTTCCAGGGACTGTTTTTCAAAGTCAAGTGGCCTTTACATAACCCCCTTTAAAAACCCTAAAAGTCTAACATTTCTTCAATCTTTCAAAAATGAATACTCAACAAATATATTTAACAAAACACAGAGGCACTTTGGTAACAATTGCTTTACCAAGAGTTGAAGGCAAGGAGACCAATGAGGATAGTGGTGGAGAAGTCAATCAATCAGTTGATGGGATAGCATTTAAGCAATTGTGTGTGTTTGGAGGGGTAGAGGTGCAGTGAGTGGTGGTGAAGTAGGAAGTAGAGATACAAACAGGAGAAGGAAGGACGTGGCAAAGTTATGGACCAGAAAACCCAGCTTAAGATCCAGGTGGACAAAGCTTGCTTCATTTTTTTAAAAAGAAATTACCTCATCTAATTCAGCTTTATCAGAACTCATCAATCTTCTTTCTTTCAAGGTGGAATGCTGTAGGACATCACAAATGTAGTGATAAAGGTTCACAATAAGGGATGTGTAATATTTTGTCTGCCTTGAGAGTATTGAGGGATCTTAATTTTGTCCTTCATAAACTTTATCTAGGCTGTTTTTGTCTCTATCGCTGGGAACTTTCAAAAGGGAACTTGTGTTTGACAAATGTATTCGTTTTCTGAGGACATAACTAGTAGGGTAGATAAAGGGGAGCTGGGAGATGTAATATACTTGGATTTCCAAAAGGCATTCAATAAGGTGCCACACAAAAGGTTAATCCGCAAGATAAGGATTCATGGAGTTGGAGGTCGTATATCAGTATGGATGGAGGATTGGTTAATGGACTGGAAACAGAGAGTAGGGATAAACAGGGCATTTTCATGTTGGCAGGTGTAACTAGTGGAGTGCTGGAAGGATCAGTGCTGGGGCCTCAGCTATTTACAATCTATACTAATGACTTAGACGAAGAGGCTGAGAGTAATGTATCCAAGTTTGCTGACAATACAAAGCGAGGTGGGAATGTAAGCTTTGAGGGAAGGCACAAAGAGGCTGCAAAGAGATAAAGACAGGTTAAATGAATGGACAACAACATGCAGGTAGAGTATAATGTGGGGAAGTGTGAGGTTATTCACTTTGGTAAGAGAAAAGCAGACTTTTTTTTTAAAGGTGTGAAGCTTTTAAATGTTGATGTTCAGAGAGACTTGGGTGTACTTGTACGAGAAACACTAAGTTAGCATGCAGGTACAGCAAGCAATTAGGAAGGCAAATTGCATGTTGGCCTTTATTGCAAGGAGATTCAAGGACAAGGAAGTCTTGCTACGATCATATAGGGCTTTGGTAAGACCACAGTTAGAGTGCTGTGTGCAGTTTTGGTTTTCCATATCTAAGAAAGGATATACTTGCTTTGGAGGAGGTACAGGGATGGTTTACTAGATTTGGATTCTAGGATGAGAGGGTTGTCTTAAGATAGGCTGAGTAAATTGGGTCTATACTCTCTGGCGTTTAGAAGAATGAAAGCTGATCTCATTGAAATGTACACTATTCTGAAGGGGCTTGACAGGGTAGACATTGAGAGGTTGGTTCCCCTGGCTGGGGAATCTAGAACATGAGGGCACAGCCTCAGGATAAGGGGGCAATCACTTAGGACTGAGAGGAAGAGAAATTTTTCCACTGAGGGTTGCAAATCTGTAGAATTCTCTATCGCAGAGAGTTGTGCATGTTCCATCATTTGAGTTTATTCAAGGCTGGGATAGATAGATTTTTGGTGTCTCAGGGAGTCCAAGGATATGATGGGGAGCAGGTGAAAAAGTAGAGCTGAGGCAGGAAATCGGCCGTGATAGTTTTGAATGGCAGGGAAGGCTCGAGGGGCCACGTGATTTACTCCTGCTTATTATGTTCTATGTTCCACAGAGCCTCTTCCATTCCACCGTCACAACTTTGGAAGCCCTGTTTGCACAAGCAAATCGGCTTTCCACTGAACTTCTAAAGTTACAGCGGCAGAGCATGAGAAGCCCTGAGGAAATTTCCAGGTTATGTCTTCAAATACTTGAACTTTGCTTAATGGGAGTAATAGTTCTTGTCGATCAGTCTTTTCTTGATTACTTTCCTACATTGATCTAATCCAGATTAATGTTTGTCCCACCCCCCCACTTTACTTAGGTATGTATTGTTTCCCTGTTTTTTTTTTAATACAGCATCTTTCACAACCTTAAGACCTCCCCAAAGTGCTTTAAAGCCAGTGAAGTACTTTTTTTTTAACGTGATCACTATAGTGATATAGAAAATGTGGCAGCCAATAAGGTTCAATGAAAAGCAATGAGATAATGATCAGATAATCTGTTTGTGAGATTGGTTGAGAGATAAATATTGGCCAGGACACTGGGAGAACTCCCCTGTTCTTTTGCGTCCATCTGAAAGAGTAGGCAGGACCTCAGTTTAACATCTTAGACAAAAGGTGACATTTCTGACCATGCAATACTGAGGGAGTGCTGCAATAACAGGCACCACATGTTAAAGTTTCAGAATTTTTTTTTTACTGATTTTATGATTTTGAACATAGTTGCAGTAATTACTGACAACAAGACATTTCATTTTTGGAACTCTGGTCTTTTTTTTTTAAAGATAACTGTATTGCTATTCATCACTGTCTTACACAATTTGTCAAATGGCTTCATTTTTCTGCAGGTTGAGAGGCTATACCGATGACCTCATTCAGCAGCTCACTAAAAGGATCATTTTTTATCATAATGGTTTCTTAGTGTCTGACTATCCACAAGTCTAATGTTGAGACTGTAATGGTAGTGAGTAGATGAACGTAGAGATTATCTATTACATGTCTTCTGGCAGGATTAAAACATGACACATTTTACTTGATTGATTTTTGTCTCGATTTTAAAACTGAATTCGCAACAGCATTGCCTTCCTTTTTACCTCCCTCTACCTTTATTTGGAATGTAGATGTATTTCAAGAAGCCAAATTTTGAACAGAATATGATGCATTGGTGGTAATTTGGTTTACTTTTGTACAGCTCAGCATACTGCCAGTGTACTGACCAATAGTGGCATGTCTGTCTCTGCATTTTAGCAGTTCATGTATATTTTGCTGTCAGTTGCATTTGCCAATTGTTTTATTTCCTAAATACTACTGCCATGCTATAAATAAATAAAAATATATCATTTTTTAAAGAAAATGCAATTCACATTTGGGCCCTGAAATTCTGGGAAGACTATATGGGATGGAATAGAACTTCAGGCCAGCTACTGTCAATGAGCCCAACCCTGTCTGACATCTTGAGATCAGGGTTATTTAAATGTTAAAGACCAATGTCCACACCATTCCTGGTGGAACTAGCACACCAATCTGACCTGGGAAGTGGGAGGATGTCGTGTCAGTGGGAGAGGAAGGAGGAGGAGTTTTTCTACAGTGAATCTTTCACAGTTCCTACTATCAATTGCCTAGCTGAAACTGGTCAATTTAAAAATTTTCCCCATCCCACAGATCTAATAACCTGCACGCCAGGGATTCTCAGGCATCCATACCGTCTAGTGTTGCTAAGGATGTGTAAGAAAAAGATATTGAAGAACACATTTTCCTAATTTCCTCATCACATCATATTATAATACATCCCATCCACCCATTTGCCAGTCAGCATATTATGGTTTTGCCCCTGAAACTACCAGGAATTTTGTGAGGCAGATAAGGAGGTGGATCCAAGCTCTATCCCACGTTGTATTTCAACTCACCACTTTCCCACCCTTGCTGTTAGTCTGCCGTAAAACGGCCCTCCCCAGGCCTTGTAATTTGTAGCCATATTTCTCAAATTATTGATCTTAAAACCATAAGCTCAGAATTTTTTGTCTCCAGCGGTGACATTGTAACCCATCTGTCATCATTTGGAAAATGTATTCCCACTGTTTGTTTGAATGAAAGAAATAGTTCATGCATTGGTGCACGAGTTCCAGGGGACAACATGCTCTTTATATAAAGTGAGGTTGACATCAATAGGGGAGCTAAAAGAGGGTGAGGAGGAGAAAGTTTCTCTGGCTATAACTTGTCATGAATCTCATTTAAGAAGTGAACAATAACTAATTGGTTTCTTAAGTCAAACTCCACTGTAAAGTAGTGGACAAGGGAATACCTATGGATGTTATTTATATGGACCTGCAGAAGGCATTTGATAAAAGTCCCTCCTAAGAGACTGCTAACTAAAGTTAAACCTCATGGAATTGAAGGCAAATTATTGACCTAGTTAGGAAATAGCTGAGCAGAAGACAACAAAAGTATAGGAATAATGGGCAGGATATAGCTAGTGGTGTCCCGCAAGACCTCAACTATTCATTGTATTTATTAAAGACGTCTATGACAAAGGAAATCTGAGTTATATACGGAGGGATCAAGAGGGCTCTTGGCCCTGCCATCACCAAAGTTGCTGCCCTGAAGTCGGCAGATGAAGTACTCATCGACAGAAGTAAACCGATGTCCCACTGGGTTGAACACTACTGTGAGCTGTACTCCTGTGAGTCAGACATCTCCCAGTCTGCACTTGATACTCTCCCACAACTTCAATGTCATGGATGAGTTAGATGAAGAACCTTCATCGTTGGAGCCCGGGAAGGCCATAGACTGATGAGCAAACAGAATGGCACCGGGCAAGGACAGAATCCCACCAAAACGGAAAGTCCCATCTATTGCCGAACCTTTATGATCTTCTCTACTGGAAAGTAGGCTATGTTCCACAGGAGATGCGTGATGCCAAAGTCATCACGCTTTACAAAAACAAAGGTGACCGAGGAGACTGCAATAACTACTGGGGCATCTCACTCCTTAGTGTCATGGGGAAACCTTTGCTAGGGTCATGCTTAAAAGACTTCATTTACTTGTGCTTTCAAGTACACTTGGTTTACAGTGCGGTTTCTGTGCCGGCAGATCTACTGTGGATATGATCTTCTCCATATGCCACCTACAAAAGAAGTGTAGGGAACAGAGTATACCCCTTTACCTTACTTTTGTAGATCTCACTGAGGCATTCGACACAGTCAGCAGAGCAGAGTTCTAAAAGATTTTGGGAAAAATTGGCTGTCTACCGAAACTCCTCAGTCTCATCCACTCCTTCCATGACAACATACACTGCACTGTACAATTTGATGGCTCGATTTCTGACAGTTTCGGAGTGAAGAATGGAGTGAAACAGGGTTGTGACCTAACCCCTGCTCTGCTTGGCATTTTCTTCTTCATGCTCATGACCTTTTGCCTTTCCTGCAGATAGGGAAGGAGTCTACTGGCACACTAGGACAGATGGCAAGCTCTACAATCTATCAAGGCTGAAAGCGAAGACAAAAAATCACATACTGATCAGAGAACTCCAGTATGCTGATGATGCTGCACTAGTCGCTCACGCAGAAACTCAGCTACAAAGACTCATGGACTGTCTCTCCCGTGCTTGTAACTTGTTCTCCTTGACTATAAGCATAAAGAAAACCGTGATCATGAGACAAGATGTTGCATCACCACCCTTAATCACACTAAGTAACACCCCACTGGAAGTGGTTAGCACATTCTCCTACGGTCCACGGTGGCAGACAATCTGTCCCTTGACGCATAATTCGTTATACGCATAGGGAAAACAGCTACCAGCTTTGGCCGGCTCTCAAAACACACATTGGATAACATACAGCTGACCCTAAGGACCAAGTTGATAGTTTACAAGGCCTGTGTTCTCAACACCTTGCTGTATGGCTGTGAAACATGGGTGATTTACAGCAACAGGAAAAGCAGCTCAATAATTTCCATCTTTGCTCTCTGCAGTGCATTTTGGGTACATCTTTGCAGGACAAAAATCACAAATGTGGTGATCCTCTCAAAGGCAGAGCTCCCAATTGTGTTGGCACTAATCAAACATTGGCAGTTTCGGTGGACCGGACATGCCTGCAGGATGGAAGGCTATCGAATACCCAAGGACCTTCTGTATGGTGAGGTAGCCTCAGCCAGATGACCAGTGCGGCACGCAAAGCTCCGCTTCAAGGATGCTTGCAAGCGTGACATGAAGGCCCTAAATGTCGACTATCACACTTCGGAGTCACTAGTTGGCAAAAGAGGGAAATAGCAATAAACCCTGTGGGCTACCATAATGACCAGTTGCTACAGCAGCTTGGCAACAGGCACCAATGTTAAAAACAACTCTCAGCATCACTTGGCAGCTTCACATACAGCCCTTGTGGTAGAAGCTGCCTCTCAAGGATTGGCCTTCACAGCCATCAGCAAATGTGCACCAAGAAAAGGCACCCAACCTAAATGGATTGTTTGATGTGCGTCCGTCATCTTTCATAGATGGAAGGATGCCAATCCAGTGACAGGATAGAAAGCTACATATCCAAAATTGACAATGACACAAAGATAGGGGGCATTGTGAGCTGTGTAGCTGGAAACGTAAAATTACAAAGATATAATACATTAAGTGAATTGGTAAATGTGAGATTGTCCACTTTGGACCTTAGAAATAAAATTCAGAACAGGATATTTTCTAAATAGTAAACATCCAGAAATAGTGGAGGTCCAAAGAAACTTGGAGATCTGGGTCCATAGACAGTTAAAATGTCAACAGGTACAGAAAATAATCAAAAAGGCTAATAGAATGATGTCCTTTATATCTAGAAGACTAGATTGAAGAGGGTAGAGGTCATGCTTGAGCTATACAAAACCCTGGTTAGACCACACCTGGAGTACTGTGAACAGTTCTGGGCAACGCACCTTCGGAAGGATATTGTGGCCTTGGAAGGGGTGCAGTTTAGGTTTGCCAGAATGTTACCTGGACTCGAAGAGATAAATTACAAGGAGAGATTGCACAAACTAGGGTTGCATTCCCTGGAATTTAGAAGGATAAGAAGTGATTTGATCAAAGTTCTCAATATATTAAGGGGAACAGATAAGGTAGATAGAGAAAGACTATTCCCATTGGTTAGGGAGTTTAAGACCAGGATGTGTGGTCTGAACTTGGAGCTAGATGTTTCAGGAGTGAAAATAAGAAAAACTTCTACGGACAGGGTGGTAGAAATTTGGAACTCTCTTCCACAAATGGCAGTTGAAGCTATATCAATATTAATTTTAAGTCTAAGATAGATAGATTTTTATTAGCTAAAGATATTAAGGGAAACGGGGGCAAAAGTGGGTATATGGAGTTAGGTTGCAGATCAGCCATGATCTCATTGGTGGAACAGGCTTGAGAGGCTAAACGGCCTACTCCTGTTACATTTTTGAAATTGTTAATATAATGTTTAGCATGGCCATTAGCACATGCAGAAGTAGCTGTATGGTGCTCGTATTGATTAGTGTAATATTTACCTAGAAATAAACCAGTAATCTGATAACATTGCAACGTTTATCTAATTGTATTGAAGCAGAGATTTTGAGTGTAATCTGTTATTTCCTAAGTCATTGCTTTAGTCAGTGACAAATTTTACTCTGGTTCAAAGTATTGCTTTTAAAATTCAAGGTGAGATTACGAAGTTTGTTTAATGTGGAAACAGCCTTAAGATGGACTAGAAATAAGGAACAGTGGCGCAGTGGTTAGCACCACAGTCTCACAGCTCCAGCGACCCAGGTTCGATTCTGGGTACTGCCTGTGTGGACTTTGCAAGTTCTCCCTGTGACTGCGTGGGTTTCCGCTGGGTGCTCCAGTTTCCTCCCACAGCCAAAGACTTGCAGGTTGATAGGTAAATTAGCCCTTGTAAATTGCCCGTGGTGTAAGTAGGGGAATTGAGGGGATGGGGTAGGAACTTGGGATTAATGTAGGATTAGTATAAATGGGTGGTTGATGGTCAGCACAGACTCGGTGGGCCGAAGGGCCTGTTTCAGTGCTGTATCTCTAAATAAAAATAAAATAAAATAAAAACATGTTCAACCAACAAACTCTGATTTTTTAAAATGTTAAATAAAATGGTAAAACTTTTTAGTTATTAATTTATTGGTTTGAAAGTGCCATTATTTTAAGAAATGTTCACGGATAAATCAAGAGGATAGTAATTCTAACATTTTTCCACACCAGTTCCTTACCATACAATGATTTCAAAAAAAGCTCCTGAAATGTAATCCTCACTTGAAACATGGAAAAACACAAATGTATTTCAACCCCTCTGCCAAATGTTACCTTGGTTACACTGAACCATCTGTGCATTTCTAAATTTTACTCAGAAATTTGATCTTCAGTGCCAGCTACCACTGTAACTCCCAATCATCTTTGCCTATATATGTATACAGTCACAACTCAACTCCTAAAACTTAAATTTGAGGAAAATATAAGTAGTCAGCCATTTGTGTCTGTTTAGTAAAATCAAAGAAATTAAAGTGACAATTTTGCACTTTCATAAAGCTTTATATATTCATAGGAGTTTTTCTGAAAATAAAAGTTGTTCTAAGTTTTGCTTTCTGAATAATGAGTATTACCAGAGCATTTAAAGCACTTCTGGACACTTAACAGACTGCAGTTTGTGGTATTCATACAGGAAACTGAAAACTGCTGACAGCACCAGTAGTCTCGACAAAAATGTTTTTTTAATCCCTCATTTGTATTCTAGAAGAAAAAAAAAGCAATTTATATTTAACTCTGATCTCTGAACATTCACAGCTGGCTCATTGACATTGAATGTTGTACTTGTGTTTGAATTTTAATTTTTCTTTAAATTATGGCTGTCTGTTGGCATGGCTTATGCACTTATCCAGAAAAAAAAGTAGACTTTAGTACTTTAAAAAAAAAACATACCTCTTGTGTACAGGCAGCTCTCTCAGTATTCCACGTGGCTGTAAACAGCATTACAAATGGAAAAAAAAGCTTTAGTATGATCTATATAGTGGCTGTTCCCAATCACTGGGTTTACCTTTAATGTCCTGGCTAAAAATGGAATTTACATATTTTATTTTTCACATTTTGTACAAAATTAAGCACTCTTTTTATATAACTAAGTTCCAGCAAGTTCATTTCCCAGCCATCAGCTGCTGTTTTCTTGTTATGGCCTACAATGGGCGTCCAGAGCTACAAGCATTCTAATTCAGCTGGCGTTGTATAAATATATTTAGTAATAGATCTTCTTTCCTCCTAAATCTTTTAAGGTAGAACCAGAATTCCCTGAATTGTGCTTTTTGTCAGGTTGATAAACTGCACTGCAGTGACAGATTTGTACAGCACTGAGTTGCTTTATAGCTGCAGCTTTAGCCTTTGAGTCACTGTTATTGATTGTCCAGTACACAGAAATTCACTTGACAGGCATTTAAAAAAAAGACTACAGTCTTAAATGGCTGCAACATTGCTGGTTTTGTGCCTGACTACTTTTTTTTTTGTCTTATTGATGTTGATCCTTTTCATTCAAAGATGATGCTCTGGTCAGGTTGTTCTAGGTGTGGTATCCTGGCGAGTCTTTTTTTTTCTCAAGCTACTTTGTTATAATCTGCTCAGCAGCAGGGTCTGATTGAACTGGAGTCAATAGAAGACCAGCTAGGAATCCTGTATAAACTAGAAGTTCCTAAATTTAAAAAAAAAAATGTATTGCCCTTTTTCAAGGTAAAAAGATTTGTGAGCTGTGCCTCAATGCTTTTTTTAAATATTCCAGCCTGTAGAACAAGAAGAATGTTAATATTCTGAAAGGATCTGTTGGATAGTCTGCCAAGAATTGCAGTTTTGCTGATGAGTGCATGGTTTATTTATTGCTGTTATTTTATATAGTACAATATCTCATAAATTGCTTGTCCTCATCTTTTGATCAGGCCTGTGTTTTCAATTCCAAATGAAACTTACCCTGGGTTCTTCAGTTTAATACCAACAGTACAGTTAAGGTGGTAGAGGAAGGGGAAGCTGTATATAAGATTCTTCAGTAGATGTAGATCAAGATGCAGTTTCCTCTACAGTGGGCAAACCAAATGCAAGCTGGGTGACCACTCAGTGGAACAGCTGCATTCAGTTCACAAGCATGAATGAGTTTCCAGGTGCCTGTCATTTTAATTTTCTGCCCCACTTGCAGTCTGACCTCTCTGTCCTTGGCTTCCTACACTGGTCCAGTAAAGCTCAGCATAAGCTTCAGGAATAGCAAGCACCTCATCGTTAGATTAGGCCTTCCAGACTAAACAGTGAGATCCACGATTTCAGAGCATAACCTCTGCCCCCATTTTTCTTTCCAGACAGCAGCTGTTGGTAATGCTTTTGTTCCCATTTACACCTCATCTAGTCCCATCTTTTGTTTCCTTAATTCCATTACCATTACCTTTAGTCTTTTTAAATCTCTCTTGGCTTCTAACCTATCACTAACCTTCCCTTTTTGTTCATTCTTCCCATCCCGCAACCCCCCTTCCTCCTCCCCCCCCCCCCCCCCCCAACTTTCTGTGCTTCCGAACTTGCTTAAAACCTGTTACATCAGTAAGTTTTTTTCCAGTTTTGACAAAAGCTCATCAACCTGAAATGTTAACTCTATTTCTATCTCCACAGATGCCATCTGACCTGCTGAGTATTTCCAGTGTTTTCTGTTCTAATTATGGATCTGAAAGGAAGTGCTCTGTGATGGTTTGTTCCTGGTATGCTGTGAAACTATATGGGAGATTCTCAGCTCTGTTCTTCATCTAAGCAGAAATAATATACTGCAGATGTTGGAAATCTGAAATAAAACAGAAAATAGTGAAAGTAATCAGGTGAAGCAGATTCTGTGGAGAAAGAAACAGGTAATGTTTCACGTCAATAACCTTTCATCAGAACTGGAAGTTAGAGACATAACGGGTTTTAAGCAAGAATAGAGGCAAGGAAAGGAGGAGGAAGAAGAACAAAAGGGAAGGTCTGTGATGGGGGTGGAAGGAAGAGAGATTAAATAATGAGGAATTGATTATTTTCTTTATTCATAGCATGTCGGCATCACTGGTGATGCCAGTATTTATTGCCCATCGCTAATTGCCCTGAGAAGGTGGCACTGAGCTACTGCCTTGAACCACTGAAGTGTGTCTGGTGAAGGTACTCCAACAGCGCTGTTAGGCAGGGTGTTCAACAACAACTTAGCTTTATATAGTGCCTTTTAACATAGTAAAACATCCTAAGGCACATCACAAGACTATTAGTCAAATGAAATTTGACACTGAACCACATGAGATATCAGGGCAGATGACCAAAAGCTTGGTCAGAGGTAGGTTTTTAGGAGTGTCTTAAAGGAGGAAAGAGAGGTAGAGATGTTTAAGGAGAGAATTCCAGAGTTTCAGGCCTTGGCAGGTGATGGCACAGCCATGAATGGTGCAGTGATTAAAATCAGGGATGTTCAAGTGGTCAGAATTGGAGGAGTAGAGATAGCTCGGAGGGTTGTAGAGCTGGAGGAGGTTGCAGAGATGGGAAGAGGCAAGGCCATGGAGGGATTTGAAAACCTGAATGAGAATTTTAAAATTGACCATTGCTTAACCACGTTTATGGGTGAATGTGACTTGGTGTGAGTTAGGATGCAGGCAGCAGAGATTTATGGAGGGTGGAAGATGGGAGGTCAGTCAAGAGTGCATTGGAATAGTCAAGTCTATAAAAGTAACAAAGGCATGGGTGAGGGTTTTAGCAGTAGATGGGCTGAGGCAGGGGTAGGGTCAGGTGATGTTCTGGAGGTGGAAATAGGTTATCCTTGTGATGTGTTCGGAAACTCATCTTGGGTTAAACACAACATCGAGGTTGTGAGCAGTCTGGTTCAGCCTCAGACAGTTGCCAGGAAGTTGGATGGAGTTGGCAGCTAAGGAACGGAGTTTGCAGTGCAGACTTGAAGACAATGGCTTTGTCCTTCCCAATGCTTATGTGGAGTTAGGTCACAGATTAGCTGTGATCTCATTTGAATTGTGGAACAGGCTTGAGGGACTAAATGACCTACTCCTGCTCTATAGTTCTAGTTATATAAGCTAGTCTAGTGTGACCATGAAACCATTGTTGACTGTTGTAAAAAAAAAAACCATCTAGTTCACTAATGTCCTTTAGGGAAGGAAATCTGCCGTTCTTACCTGGTCTGGCCTACATGTGACTCCAAATCCACAGCAATGTGGTTGACTCTTAAAATGCCCTCTGAAATGGCCATTCAGTTCAAGGGCAATTAGGGATGGGCAATGAATGCTGGTCTAACCAGCGACGCCACATCCCATGAACGAATTTTTAAAAAGTTCCAAGTTAAGGTTGTGTGTGGCTTGGAGGGAAACATGCAGTTGGTGATGTTCCCATGCACCTGTTGCACTTGTCCTTCTAGGTGGTAAAGGTCATGGATTTGGAAGGTGCTGTTGAAGACACCTTGGCAAGTTGCTGCAATGTATCTCGCAGATGATGCACATTGTGTGCTGCTGGTGGTGGGAGTGAATGTTCAAGCTAGTGGATGACTTGCCATTCAAGTGGGCTGCTTTGTCCTGTATGGTGTCGAGCTTCCTGAGTGTTATTGGAGCTGTACTCATCCAGACAAATGGAGAGTATTCCAGCACACTCCTGACTTGTGCCTTGTAGGTGATGGAAAAGCTTTGAGGATCAGCAGGTGAGTCACTTACCACAAAGTAGCCAGCCTCTGACTTGCTCTTGTAGCCACAGTATGTTTCTGTTCCAACAACGACAATCATCATCCTTTGTGCTTGGTATGATTCTAGCCAGTGGAGAGTTTTCCTCTTGCTTCCCATTAACTTCAATTTTACTAGAGCTCCTTGGTGCCACACTCTGCCTGGACATCAAGGCAGTATATGACAATCACACTCTCCTCACCTGTTTGGGCCAAGCCTACAATGAGGTCTGAAGCCAAGAGGTCCTAGCGGAACCCTAACTGAGCATCGATGAGCAGGTTATTGGTGAGTAAGTGCCACTTTCTGGTACTCCCAACAACATCTTCCATCAATTTTCTGTTAATTGAGAGTAGGCAGATGGGGTGGTAATTGGTCGAATTGAATATGTCCTTTCTTGTAAACAGAACAAACCCTTGACAGTTTTTCACTGGTAGGTGCTAGTGCTGTAGCTGTACTAGAGTAGCTTGGCTAGAGTCACAGATGTTTCTAGAGCACAAGTCTTAGTATTACATCTGGGATGTTGTCAGGGCCCATAGCCTTTGCTATAGAGAGCATGCTTGACCGTTGCCTGATATCACGAAGACTGGGTTGAATTGGCTGAAGACTGACATCTGTGATGGTGGAATTTTGGGAGGAGGCAGAGATGGATCATCCACTCAGCATTTCTGGCTGAAGATGGTTGTGAATGCTTCAGCCTTGTCTTTTGCGCTTGTGCCACCTTCCACGGTGCTTCTGATATGTGTTCCTTTTTCCTCATCCAAGGATTCCCCTCCACCATGGTTGACAAGGCCCTCAACGATGTCAATTCTATTTCCTGTGCTTCTGCTGTCACTCCTCCCCACTTTCCCAGAACTACGATAGGGTACTCCGTGACCTCACCTTCTACCCCACCAGCCTCCACACTTGATAGATTGTCCTCTGACATTTCCAGCATTACCAGCATGATGGCGCCACCGAGCACACCTTTCCCCTCCCTTTCCCTTTAAGCCTTCCAAAGGGATCATTCCCTCTGTGACACCCTGGTCCACCCTGCAACCACTCCCAACACTGGCTCCCCTTCTCATGACACCTTCCCATGCCAGCACTGGAGATCCAACACCTGCCCTTTCACCCCATTTCTTCTCATCGTCCAGGGCCCCAACCACACCTTCCTTCAACTTAGTATATTGTATTTGCTACTCACGATGCAGACTCCTCTACCTGGGGAGAACAAATGCAGGTTGGGTAATCGCTTTGTGGAACATCTCCATTCAGTCTGCAAGCGTGACCCTGAGCTTCTGGTTGTTGCTATTTTAATTCTCTGTCCCGCACCCATTCTGACCCCTCTGTCCTCTGCCTCCATCACTGTTCCAGTGGAGCTCAATGTAGGCTTGAGGAACAGCACCTGATCTTTGAGGCATGTTACAATTTTCCACACTGATGATTTCCATTTTGGAATATGTTCCTTTTTATTCAGACAGCAGTGTGGTGGTAATGGTGTTGTGCCATTTACAGCTGCTTTGGAAACATTTTTATTCTTTACTTGTTCCATTATCACTCATATCATTTAATCTCTCATGCCCCCCCCCACCCTATCACAGATCTTAGATCCTATCTTTTCTTTCCTTCCCTCACCCCTTTCTCAGCCTCTATTCTTGTTTATAAATGGTTACATCTCTAACTTCTTCAGTTTTGACGAAAGGTCAGCAACCTAAAATGTTAACTCTGTTTCTGCCTTCACTCATGCTGCTTCACCTGCTGAATATTACCAGAATTTTCCATTTTTATTTCAGATCTCCAGCGTCAGTAGTATTTTGCTTTTGTTTACCTAAAGAACAGAGCAGAGAATCTTAATATAATTTCACAGCAGACCAAAAGAACCCATCACATAGTGCATAAGAAATAGGAGCTGGAGTAGGCCTCCTGGCCCTTTAGAGCTCGCTTCACCTTCCAATAACATCATAGCTGAACTTTTGCACCAACTCCTCTTTCCCACCCTATCCAAAATCCTTTGATTCCCTTAGTATCCAAAAGTCTATTGATCTCTATCATGAATATACTCAACATCTGAACATTCACAGCTCTATGGGATAAAGAATTCCAAAGATTCACAACCCTTTTGAGTGAAGAAATTTCTCCTCATCTCAGTCCTAAAAGGCTGAGCCTTATTTTGAGATTGTGATCCCTAGTTCTAGACTTCCAGCCAGGGAAAATATCTTCCCAACATCTATTCTGTCAAGCCTCTAAAAAGAATTTCATGTTTCAATGAGATCATCTCTCATTCTTTTAAACTCTAGGGAATGTAGGCTAGTCTGTGCAATCTGTCCTCATAGAACAATCCCCTCAGTCCAGTGAATCTTTGTTACATTTCCTCTAAGGCAAGTATATTCATCCTTGGGTAAGGAGACCAAAATTGCATGTAGAACTCGAGGTCTGGTTTCACCAAGGCCTTGTATAATTGCAGTAAGCTTCTTTACTCTTGCACTGCAATATCTTTGTAATAAAGGCTAACATATTATTTACTTTCCTAGTTGCTTGCTGTACCTACATGTTAACTTTGCGATTTCATGTACAAGGACACCCAGACCCCTCTGAATACCAACATTTCCCAGTCTTTCTCCTTTTTAAAAAAAAATTCTATTTTTCCTTCCAGTGGATAACTTCACATATTTCATCAGCCACGTTTTTGCCCTGGCACTTAGCCTGTCTATATCCATTTTACATCCCCATCTAACTTTGTATCATCAGCAAACTTGGATACATTACACTCAGTCTCGTCATTTAAGACAATATGGATTGTAAATGGCTGAGGTCCAAGCACTGATCCTTGCACTGCCCCACTAGTTGCAGGCTGCCAAGCTCCATGGATCGCCACCTTGATGTGGTGGAGAGGCTTGTGTGCTCCTATGATGCCTTAAGCGATGCCATCAGGAACTCCTTACTCCTGGTCGGGTCACCCATGGTGGCAAGATTGGGGAAGTGCCAGACAAAGTGTGGTCCAAAAAGTTCTCAACGGAGTACAGGCGAAGGAAGACTGCATCTCACCAGCTGCGAGGGCGGAAGAAGGCTGCAGCAGCAAGGAGGCCCCAGTCAACATGGTTTGAAACATCACCAAAATCTGACCACCAACTGTCAAGATCGTGTGGACAATGATGGCGCTCCAACGTCCCCACGTTAAATAAAGTCACGCGCAGGCTTCTACCAGGGTCTGTTTACCAAGTCCTGTGTCGATGCTGAATTCATGACAGGGACAGGACTGTGAACCTGGGAGTCACTAGTCAAGAATCCTGAAGGGCAGGTTAATAGGGTGGTGAAAAAGGCATATGGGACACTTGCCTTTATCAATCGAGGCATAGATTACAAAAGCAGGGAGGTCATGTTGGAGTTGTATAGAACTTTGGTAAGGCCACAGCTGGAGTACTGTGTGCAATTCTGGTCGCCACATTATAGGAAGGATGTGATTGCACTGGTGGGGGTGCAGAGATGATTCACCAGGATGTTGCCTGGGATGGAATATTTAAGCTATGAAGATAGGCTTGGGTTGTTTTCGCTGAAGCAGAGAAGACTGAGGGGTGACCTGATCGAGGTGTACAAGATTATGAGCGGCATGGACAGGGTAGATAGGGTTGTTGAAGGGTCAGTTACAAGGGGTCACAAGTTTAAGGTGAGGGGCAGGAGGCTTAAGGGGGATTTGAGGAAGAAATTTTTTACCCAGAGTGTGGTGACGGTCTGGAATGCACTGCCTGGGAGGGTGGTAGAGACGGGTTGCCTCACATCCTTTAAAAAGTACCTGGATGAGCACTTGGCACGTCATAACATTCAAGGCTATGGGCCAAGTGCTGACAAATGGGATTAGGTAGACAGGTCAGGTGTCTTTAATGAATCTGTGCAGACTCGATGGGCCAAAGGGCTTCTTCACTATTATTCTATGATTCTGTGAAGAATCTGCCAATGGGCGACAGATACATGAAGGTCGTTGGACACCTGTGTCAGGACAGAGGTGTCTTTGGGCAGCAGCATCTGTGACTGAGTAGTCCTCTTCAGGATACCCTCTGTTCACCCCAAATGGGGAGGGGGCTAGAAAAGTGTTGTATGATTACCTTACAAGTGATGTTTCTTTTAAGATCTCAGTATGCTAAATGAGCAAAGTGCCAGGATGTAGTCATGTAACTACAAGCCAGAGTCATACTGCAACTGTACCACCAGGATGAAGGTTTTGTAAATTGTTTGCTTTGTACTGTATATACTTGTTAACTGTTAATAAACCTGTTAGAGATCTTCATAACTGGACTCCACGCATCTCATAGATATTGCATCAGACAATATAAAGAATTCGTTACAAAAAGGTGCCCTAAAATGGGCTGACCTACTTTA